>NW_009693635.1:15203-28587 GCF_000703405.1 Apaloderma vittatum
TTTGCACGCTCTTTCCATCCACATTGTGTATCCATGTACAAAAACGTGTGTGCATGGATGTTGTTAAATGCATCTCTGTGTTACGCTGCATATGGTTCCCATTTTCCAGTCTTCAGGTCATTTTCTGCAACAAATTTCTTCAGAGTTTTGCTGTAACTCTTGCTGCCTCGCTCTAAGCTTGTGACCCCTGGTTAGCCTCCTGGCACTGCCGCCTTTCCCCAGCTCAGAAAACCAACTCGAATAGAGAAGCGAGAGGCCTCGCCATTGTGCTGCCGCTTTTGTGCGGGGAAGCCCCAAGGTGGGGAAGGCAGGTCTGGGCTCTGATGTGCTGCCTCGCTCCTCTCGCCTCGGCGGAGCTGTGTGAGGTCTGGAGGTCCCTGAAAGGGGGAAGCTGAAATGCAAACATGAAGCTGAATAATAAAAATGATGTCACTGGCAGCCAATCCGGAGGGGCCGTGTCACACGCCTGGCAGCCCCCGTGCCCGCAGAACAAGAGCAGCAGCAGCCCCTTCTCGCCCAGCATCCCTTTCTCACCACCAGGAGCTACTGGGGATCAAACCTTTTGAAGTTTGTTACTTGAAAATTAAGGGCACATAAAACACGATTTGTTGCTCCTGAAGTTCGTGAGATTCCGAAGTTTCCCAAGACTGTAGAGCTGGGTGGGAGCTCTTGCAGCTCTTTCATGAAACATATGATGAACAGGCAAACTGATTTTCTTCAGATTTTTTTTTTTTAAAGCACTTGCTGTTCTGTCCTGTGTGTGCTGGGCAGGATATGGGTTGATACGTGTTTTCTCCTTTTTTATTATTCTAACATTCTTATTTCCTTATTTATTTTGTGCTGTACATTTGACTCTTTCTTTAGAAATCCCATAGATAAGCTCTACGTTACTCGCGTTGTTTCTGTTTCCTCCTATCCAGTTAGCAGAAGCTGAATTGAGCATCTTGGTGGTTGAGGCTGTTGGAGGCTGTAAGAACTGTTTATTATTTCTGAGTGAAATTTAATAGGTTTTCAAGCCAGAGAGCTGAGCAGCCCTTACTAATACTCAAAAAAATGACTGTATGTACAGTTTGAGATAGATTTTTAAAGAAAGAAAAATACTGTACTATTTGAGGGCACAATTCTTGCCATCCAGAGAAGAAAGATGTGAGCAAACAGATCTAGAACAAAAACTTAAGCCTTAGAGGATACACACGGTCCTGTGTTATTATTTCTAGCACTAGTGCTTTACGTTTTATTTTTCTCCCGAAACATAAATGGTGAGGAGGAGGGAAGAAGGAAGGAATTTCTTTCCTATTTTAGTCTCCGTAGGATTTCACGTGGAGTGTGCAAGAGGTGTTTGATCAGCTTTAAGGGTTGCCATGTGACCCAGTTTGGGTGCCTAAAACTATTGTTGGAATGGGAGTTAAGCACGAGGCTTGAGAAGCAGCCCCAAGGTAACCCAGAGATGCTGCAGGCAGGAAGCGGAGCAGAGCAGCAGCCTGAGAGTTCTCTGGTGGTTGTGGAAACACTTCACATTGTGACCCAAATTGGAAGGCTTTTATTTTCATATAAAAATAATTTAATGTTTTGTAACTGTTGTCTTGGAGGAAAAAAAAAAAGATATTTAGGGAAGCTTTAGTTAAAGATGCAACTACTGTAGTTCATTTCTGAAGGAGCTGAAGTATTTTTTTTAAATGTACACAACAGCTTAAGATAGCTGTGTTATTAAGAAACCACACTGAAGCTATAAAGAAATATTTGAGGTTTTTTTCCTCACCGTCAGGTGAATGGAGACTTCCTGTATCATCAGGGGAATGGGAGAGAAGATTTAAGATTTCAGTCCTTTTCATAGTTTTCTTGTCAAGAATCCTGCTGCCATGACGACTGTTGAGATCAGAATAAAGTGTTTTAGAGAAATAATCAAAACCATGATGCATTTAAGTTCATCCTGGGTGGTTTTGCAGCATTCATCCTGAGTATAGCAACACGTTTACAATATTTTACAACTATCAATATATTCCAAAAGAGCTTAGAACACCTAAAGAGACCATAAAATATTTCAGCTGTTGATGTGGATGCCTGTATGTAAGCGTGTTCCCGTGCGGAGATACACAGCCTGGATTTCCCATTCGTGTGAAAATGAAATGAGCCAGGGACACACAAAGTGTTTTGCCTGAGGTGGGCAGGGGAAGATGCTCAGAGAGCAACTGTTTCCTCTGGGCTGCTGATTTGTGTTTCCTGAGCTCACTGCAAGCTTAGATCGGTGTTTTAGGACTTGTGTGACAAGCAAGATGAAGCCCAACCAAATCTGAGTCTCCTTTAAACAGGGAAGTTGCAGCTTTCTGTACCGGCAGCTACTCTTTATAGGGCATTGTTGAAAAATAGCAACTAATTATTTTTTTAATCTTAATTTATAGGGCATCTCTCATACATGCTTTCCTAGAGGACCACTTGTTAGTTGAAAGCAAAAACAGTACAGCTTAAGTGTTTCCATTTTTAGCCTGTCTAATTCTGGGAAGGTCTTACATAGCTGAGTCGAAAACTGAAGACTAGACGTAATCATCTTTTTTCTACCTGCAACTGTGACTTGAAGTCATTTCTGGTGCATTAAAATGGTGAGTCCACTTTATGCAAATCTAGCCTGAAAATTGGAAATCCACGGGTGGTCACATGGGACAGGAGCATCTCCTATTTTTATTTAGAAATAATAACTTTACATTTCTCTGAAATGTCATGTGTTATATTGTAGCTTAGACACAATCTTTTAGATCAAGTTATGAACTGTTGAGGAAAACAGGTTATTAATGGGAACACAAAAAGGTAACAGCAGTAGAGTGAGAAGTGGAGGTGAAATGTCTCTCTGAAGAGAAAATGCAGTGTCTAAAGGTAGAAAAACATTTTTTTTAAAGAAGGCACTATTTCAAAGGCTGAGGTTTCTTAAAAACAATTTGGTGCCAAAAGCTTAACCTGTTTTTCATAAACATGGTTGCCTGCTGGAGCCAAAACAAACATTTAAGGTCCTTAAATGAACCAGAGTGAGGAATCATAGCTACCCTAGCAGACTGCTAAAAATTGGAAGTGCAGCTGAAGTGTGAGTCAGAAAGGAAGCTCAGGAGTGGGGACGCAGGTGGTGTGCAGGGCTTCCTGGTCACTTCTTCCTCAGCGTTACTTTTCTTGGAGGTGTGTAAGAATGATGGTTGAGCAGTGAGAATTAGAGGCGATCTGTGCCTGGAAACCAAGGTGTCTCTAACTTGACAGCGGTGGAAGGGAGGCCAGTATAGACCATGTTGCATGTGAGCCAAATATATTACCGT
This sequence comes from Apaloderma vittatum, assembly GCF_000703405.1. Taxonomy (NCBI): domain Eukaryota; kingdom Metazoa; phylum Chordata; class Aves; order Trogoniformes; family Trogonidae; genus Apaloderma; species Apaloderma vittatum. The sequence goes on from NW_009693635.1 coordinate 18,500, forward strand.
GATGGATTTTTTTAATCACTACCTTTACTATCACTCTTTCTTTGCCTTCTGCAGCACCCCCTGCAAAAGACTTCCACCTGTGTATGTGCAGTACACGTCTTAGGTCAGTGCCCTGGCCTCTGTCCGGCTGGATCGAGACCCATTAAACTTTGCTGGCAAAAGCCTGTCCTTTCCCACACCTCTGGAGTCAAAGAGCTCTTCCTTGAGGGGTGGCTCAGAGATGCTGAGGGCTGTCTGGAAGCTTGTGCATGTAAAAGGTGGTCAGTAAAGGTGGAGAAGAGCTGTCTGTGTCTTTGTTCTGGGCACTTAATGGCTGCAAGATATATTTCAGCAGTTTTAAAGGCGACCCTCCCATACCGCCTTCCAGAGCATTAATGATACCATCCATAAGAGGAATATGGTTTGTTTCTGTCTTTTTTCCCTCTTGTGAGAGCCAGGCTGAGGCATCTCAAGGTTTGTCACAAATCGTGTACATCTGCTCTGCCTTGCTTTGTTTTTTTCTGTTTCCACATGCTCCATGAGCTTAGGATGGTAAAAGATTTGAGTGAAGCTTCAGAGAATAGTTAAAGATATCCTGTCTGCTGAAAGTATGGCTCATGTGTGCTTTACGGTCAGAATTTTGGGACTTCCACGAGTGACCCAAGATGATTTGCATGCAGAGATTTTGTGGGATGGATATTAAGTATTGGGAAGACTCTGGGGTCTGTGGTGATCTTGGGCAGGTCCCTCTATGTTCATGCTTCAATTTCCTTTTCTAAACTGTCTTTGTAAAGATCTACAGGAAAAGTCCACGTGTTTTGTTTGACTGTAGAATTGTAGATATTAGTTAAGAAATGCGCCGGATGGTCTTAAAATGGCCTGAGCTATCTGAAAGACGTGAAAAACTTCTTCAGAGATACCATAGCTAATCGTTGTAGCAATTGAATTTAATCTGCTTTTTGTGCACTTCTGTTTGGGAAACAGTTCCAGTCTCTCCCAGAAAGTAGAGGGCTGAATTATAATCAAAATCCCTTTCTCATGGACCAGCATTCTGAAGTCGAGAGTCACTGTGTAGCACAGCATTTCACTTCCCTGTGTGCTCCTTTCTTGGTAGGTTAGAGAAGCAATGAAGGTTAAGCTCTAGAAAGCTGTAGGAATACAAGTTTTTCATGTCTTGCTTTATAGTCACAAGTGTGGAGAGGACAGACAGAGGTGAGGATTATTCTCAGCCGTAAAATGAGATGGAGTTAAAGTTAAATTTACCTACATAAACAAACCACGGGTGGTAGGCTGCTTTTTTTCTGCATCTGCGAGAGGAGTCAAACTGCACATTATTTATGAGCTGTTGCAAATATCGGACTTCTGCATGACATCTTCACCTCATAAATGCCTTGTTGGAGAAAGAAGAATAGCTGGTGCATTTTATTTTCCAATCCTCCACCTCCCACAGACGTACCCTTGTTATGGGACTTGACTGTGTGGCAGCTTTTGGCCGTCCAGAGATTCTTGCTGAGTGAACTTGCAGGAAGTACACTGAGACAGATCAGCTGGATATGTGCTCAGTTAGCTATAAACAAAATATTTGTCTTTAAACATAAACCAGAAAGGAAATGAAGCAAGGAAATGTTAGTAATCCTCCTTAAGGAGTGTAAGTAATAATGTCAATGTTGATTCTTTCAAAAAAACCCCAACATCGTCTCTGCCTGTTAAAATGTTTTTCTGGTGGATGCAGAGTTTTCATGAACACTGCAGAATTCCTATACAGTGAGTATACCTGCTGGTTGTTGGCACAGCCACCCTTTCCTCCGACATTTAGGGCCTAAATTGAAGCTTCGGGATCTACACATCTCTGGAAAATTTGCTTAAAGCAAGCAGGTAAAGTGTGCTTGGTAAGGGATACAAGGCCAGCCTTCTGCTGCTCTGGGGCTCGGGGAGTTGTGTGAATCCTTATGGCCAGCTGTACCCTCTGTCTCCCTGCTCCCGCCTCTCATTGCCCAAACCTTGTGACTTGAACTGGCGCTGGAGGTGCCGGGCAGTTGGGAAGCTGTGCACACTGTTTTTGCTGCATTCCTACACATGTGCAAGGATTATAGCTCCATGGCTTTTCCAGGCAGGGAAAGATCTTGCCTTCTCTTGAAACAACTGACGCATGTACTGGGGTCGATCTCCTTACGTAAAAGAGCAAGTACAGCTTCTCTAGTAAACTGTGTTGTAGTCCTGATACTACTTTCTGTGCAAAATTGGCACTATTTTGTCATTGCTGATGGCTGGTTAAGTACAGGGACCTCTCAAGGTGGGATATCCAAAGCAAGAAGCTCCCCCTTCCCCCATCTCTCCTTCTCTGGCTGGTTTGGCATTCAAAGCAGTAAAAGAGACTGTATCCCACACCCTTCACCTGAGAGCCTAGGAAGTGATCTGGGATATGAAACAGGATTTGTGCAAGGCTGCTGGTGCCCAGCTCCTGCTCAGCTCAAGGTGTGTCCTGAGCAAGACTGAAAATCTCTGGCTTGATCCCCAGGTAGCTCCTGGAAGTTCCCTTAGGTGGAGGTGGGCATGGTGCTGGTGAGCTGTAAGTTTCTATTAAAATTCAAGCTTTGAATCTAGTCATTAGAAAGAACGTCCTGCCTTGGGACTGGGACGAGGACTTCAACTAATATGGGAGCCACGGTAGCGAGGCAGCCTCTAATACTGGGTTTTGCTTTTTCTCGATGTGTAACTTCTAACTGACAATCAACAAGGATTTTTTTTAATTGAAATCTGTAAGAAATCAAGCCTATTCTGTAGATGTTCCTCATTACAATAGCCAAATGACAGAGCTGTTTTTAAGTTTTAGTGAGGAGAAATCACATCAGGACTGCTGAGAGCAGTGATTTCATAAGTACTTAAACCTAAAGGAGAATAAACCTTGAATAGTGGAGTCAAATCTCAGATACTAAAGGCCCTTGGAAAGAGCTTTCAAACTACCTGTTTCAGGGGTAAATACTATGCAGATAGAAGCCAAAATTAATATCAATGTGAATTTCACATTGGGCAGCTTTTGCAGTTGCTGCAAAATCACTAAATACCCCGTTTCCTTCTCTTGTCATCCCACAACCAACAGATGTTGCCCTGGTTGTGGTGGTCGAGCCCTGTGAGGAGCAGACTGATATTTGGCAGAGCCCAAGAAAATTCTTGAAATACTTGAGAAAAACTTCTTTGGAAAGTAGCACTGACTGTTAGTTATCATTTTTTTTTGGAAATAAGTGTGGGGCTCCTTAGCAGACAGAAACAAATGATGAACCTAGCACTGGACTTTTTGCAGCTGTGGTTATAGTAGGTGGGGATATTTTTCCTCTAGAAAGGAGGGGCTTCTCTCTTTAATTTTTGGCTTTTGGCACATGTAACCAAAATATTTGCAGTGCAGTAACGTGTATTCTTTCATCTTGAAAGTGGAAAATAAAACATATTTGTTCCTGTATCTAAATACTCTTCTCCCACAAAAAAAAAATGTTTGCTTTGTAACTCCAGTCTGGTTTTCTCCTCATAGTGTGAATTCCTGCGAGCTCTGTTTTGGAGGGCCTGCACGTGCACTTTCAGGTTATCATAGTGCTGAAACAAAAGAGGTTCACAGCTCTCCCCCTGATATTTCTAAGAATAGGTGAGGCTTCTTAAAGAAAGGACCCCAGTGTAGTGGTTAAAATGACCTTCTTAGGAAATGCCATTCATGCCAGAGCACATAACCTTCCTCCCCATCTCTTCCCCTGCATAGGAGGGGCTGTGGGATACAAAGGCGCCTGGGACAAGGAGCGCACATTCTTCTGTGCAAAGGAAGCTCAGAATCCCATGGTACATACATCGATCTCTCTTGTCTTCCCCCTTAAAAATGTTTTTCTTTACCCTGTAATCAGAGATATTTTTTTTCCCCTTATTAATTTTGCTTTGGGTGGAGAGAAAAGGGAAAGATCTATTGTTTGGATGGAAGTTGCTGCCTGGGGCAACAACTGGGCTATTGTTGGGCTGTAATGCTAGTCTGGGGCTCCGAGGGGAGGTGAAAAGGAGGAAGAGAAATATGAACAAAAACAAGTATTAACTCTGTAATAACCTCCCATTGTTTACCTGAACAAGGATCGCCAGAGGTTTTTTGTGTGTTGTTTTGTTTTTCCCCGCAAAGGCTAATGAAGCACAGCATTACTACAAGTGGTAACGCTGCTCTCCTGTGAGCATCTGGGAGAGGGGGAAGAAGGGAATTTTTTTTCCCTCCAGCTGAGGACATGCAGTTATTTTTCTAAAGCCAAAATCAAAACTGTTAGTTGAAGGCAGAAACAGGCCTCAGGAAATGCTGTTTCTTCTGGCAGCAAGAGACAAAGATCCTTGTTCTGTAGACCAGCCTTTGTGTAATTCAGAACAATAATCATTTTTTAAAAAATGTCTGATAAAGAACAAGTACTCATTATCATAATGTGTTAACAGAGCTATAATTAAGATTGTTCTTGTCACTTTTTTCTAATATACCATCTTCGTTTTGGGAAATCTTAATTGTGGAAAAAAATTACTGTGTATTTACATTTGGCAAAAAGAGATTTGGGGACCAAATGTTTTAAAGGAGCACAGTTTTGCTTTTCTGGACTCTTACAGGGGTGCGAGAGAGGAGATTGGGAAGGGACTGAAAACATCCTGGGAATTAGCTTAGGTGTTGCTCAGGCTTCGTCCAGAAGAGGAAGCAGCCACTTCCCTATTACCTTCTTACAAACTTTCTGCCTACCTGGTGTTTCCCATGTCCGCAAACATCCCCGGCTGGCTTGGGGATCAGCTCCCTGCTGCGTCCCTCCTGAGGGCGTGCTGGCAAGTCAGGTACACCACCAAGCTGGTACATATGTCTCTGCTTTGAAGGAGAGAGCCTACTTTTGTGGTTAAATAACCTCTTTTATTATTTTGCTTACAGTTAGAAATGTTAATTTTTCTTGTGTTTTTGTTTTATTACACGTATTGATCCTGAATGCTGGCTGCTTCTAGGGCCTGATGCTCCCCTGGTCTTTTGCGTCTCTTGTTGGAGAGGTTGTGCTACTCCAGTGAAGACTTCAGTATTGAATTCTTACTTAAAGGGTGATTTATCGTCAGTGAGACACTGTATTTTAATGCTGTTTTCCTGTGTGGCCCTGTCAGGTGACAGTGCTGGGGAGGGAGGCAGGGAGCTGGAGGTATCGGAGGTTTGCTCACCTTCAGCTTGACGGCTCGTTGCCTGACAGAAAGGATGTTATTGATGCTTTTAATTTTTATGGGCATTTGAGATTTCAGATGTTCACTCCGTGTTTTTAACTGTAAAGTCTTTGTATTTTATTTTAAATAATCTTATTTTAAGTTACCATTTCCTGGAGGAAACTATCTGACTGCTGTAAAGTGCTCTGGCAACAGTGCTGCATTCTTGTACCAGCAGAAGAGGAACAACGTCGGGTCATTACCCAGAGCTAGGGAGAGCTGACATGGAAGAAATTCCCATGAACAGGCTTTCTGCTCTCTCTTTTTAATTTTTAATTTTTATTTTTTGAAACGTGTGCCTCTCTGTTTTGATTGAACATTAATCAGAAATCAATTTTTGACTCTGTGGAAGTGGATAGTTGTTTTTTTATCTGTGGTAAATAGAAACATTGTTCAAACCTGAACAAACAGCAGTCTTGGCTTGGTTCAAGTTTAACAGTACATCAGAGAGGAAATTTCAATTAAAATTGCAGATTTAATAATTGAATGTATTCTTATTTCATGAGAATATTTAATTTGGCTATAGCAGGATAAAAAACCATAATGGAACTAAACATCTAAATGTTTTGCAGAAGAGCATGAAAATAAGATCTGAGAGATTTTTCAGTAGAAAAAAATAATCTTATGAATAGATAAAGTGTAACCACGAGGATGATAGACAGTTTGGACAGCCCAAGGGATTTTGGGGTCTGAATACTCTGATTCACTTAAAAGGTAAATTGAACATCCACCCCAAGAGCTGTAACAAACAAATAGAAATTAATTTCACGTACGACTGCTGGCTCGGAGGCAGCCGAGGAGACCATTTCCCTGTTAGTCTGAACTGCCAGAGCAGTTGTGCCAGTGGACGCTTGCTATGGAAGTACCGAGCCCGGGGTCACTGCGCCACCAAGGACGTCTCTTGCTGTTTGAGGTTAGAAATACAGAGCGGCCAGATTCCGAACCGGGAGCTTGGAAGAAGAGCCCGATTGGAGTGTCTGTTGTAAGGTTGGGCAGAGAGAGCAGATCTGACTCGATCAGCTCGAGTTGATTCTCCTGGAGCAAAGGGTGACCGCTGCATCTTCCAACGCGTTTGTGCGTGTGTCCAGTTATTCAGAGTCCAACTCCAGCTGAAATGGGAGACAGGATGCTGCTGTTGAGTCTTGGGCAGAATTCTTAAAAGCTGTAATGACAGTTCTGTGAGCAGTTAAAAAGTTGGCCGCTGTGGGAAGCGGGGAGTTCTGCCGCCACGGTTTCAGCGTCCTTGCTGGTGGTGTGATAATGCTGCTCCCGAAATGAATACAACACAGCGTTTACATGTTAATGAGGACAGGTGGCTTACAAGAATATTGATTAATGTAAATATATTACTTTTATTTGAAATGAGCCATGCAGCAGTTCTAGGGCCTTCCGTACTGTGCTGTCTTGCAGCTCTTGGGAGCGGCGGTTGCCTCTGCTATAGTGATGTGAATTTGTATCTCCTGAAGATAAGACTACTCAGGAGACCTGTTGTCCTCTCAGACTTATTTTTGCTCACAGCTGGCATAGGAATAAAACAAACGACACACAAACTGGACTGGAATCTGGTATGCAGCTCTTTTTTTTTTTTTTTTTTCTTATTTTATGTCTAGAAAATGCTAAGTTCCGGAAAGGCTAATAAAAAGCAAAATTAATTTCTGTACACTAACTACCTCTGGGTGGTAGAAGGAATGTGCAGCTACAGTCCAGTTATTCATAAGAACTAAGTGTGGGTTTAAGCATTTTACTTGGAATTAGTTTGACAGTAATTGTGATTTTTAATTCTCTTTGTTTTTTTTTCTTCAGACTGAAGTACTGAAGAAAAGTCTTTGTTTTCATGCGTTTGTGAATAGTTCTGGGTCTTTGTCGTGTTTCTCTGTTCCTTTTCCAGTTTTATTCCGTCCTTTCTGAGCTGAAGGGATCGGAGTTGCAGTCTGTATTTGAGATGTGAGCAGCCTGCACGTTTACAGCGCTATAGTGGAATTTCTCTTCTTTCCCCGCTGTTTCAAGGAAATAACGATGTGCAGTATCTGCAATGCAAAGTCCTCCTTGGTGTGGAGTTTTGGTGAGATCACTCCTCTGGGTCTCAAAGGGAGGGTGCAACTGTCGTAAGAATAAGGAGAGAGATTCTGCTAGGCTTGGGCCCCGTGGTTTTCTGATAAGTGATTAAAAAATACTGGACCATTTGTTGTGCACGAATGATGTAGTAGTAGTTGGACAAACTTCTTGGCCAGCTTTGACTTATTCTGTTTGTTAGTTTTGTTTGCACCCAGAGTGCAGGGAAGAGGATTGAATTAAGCTTTAGCATCCTCTCAGTTCCTGGGCCAAATGCCGCTACTTTTGCTGCCAATAAAGCCTACGGAAGATGTGTAGGCATGAGGAGTGTGGGAGTTTCAGAATACACAGCATCTTTTAATTGACACGGGATTCGTAAAGTGCCGCTTGTATAACTGGTGATACCTAATCTCTCTTGTCCCTTCCAAGAGGCACGTTGATGATCCATATGCTTGATGGAGGTGTTTCTTTGTTCGAGGGAGATAAGAATTACATATTTGATCAGAGAGATCTTTCCTCTAATTTGCCTACAGGCTACCAAATTTAAGCTATAAATTCAGCATATTCTCTTGCTAAATGGAGGCTTAATCTTTTAATGAATTTTTTAAAGTTTTCCTCCTGTAAAAGGAGGCTGAGTTTCCTTCATCCCCTCTTCCCTCTCCTTTTTAAGGAGAGAAAGAAGCAAGTGTGGGGCTGAGGGAGGGGACCCGCAGTGTTTGATGTGAGATGCATCGTGGCAGGTTACACCCGAAGGTCAGGTGCTGAATGTTGCTGCTCTTCTTCCAGCTAGGCGGGTGCCTGAAATACTGCTTTGCAGGTATTTTGTTACTTGATACGGTGTCATTCCTCCCAAGTGCCTCGACATGTCTAACCCTGCCTAATCTCCAGAAATTACCGTTCTGCTTCCCAAGCTTCCTTGTGGAAGAACCTGCTAGGACAGCGGTTATGATGGCTTTGGCCGTCTCGTGAAGGGTGTCTCTAGGAAGCAATGGTATCATAGGCTCATTTAGGTTGGAAAAGACCTTGAAAATAAAGACCAGTCAAAAATCTAACACTGCCAAGTCCACCAAAAGTCAGGTGCTGTAGCTGAAAGAGTAAGTTTTGAGAGACTGTGTATGTCCAGGAGAGCAAAGGAAATTGGAAGAGGGAGGAAGGGAGAATGATTTATAAATATTTTATTACGAGCTACAGAAACAAGGTATGCTGACATCTGTTTTTCTTTCCCAGTGCAGTTGTTGCTGTGTACTGCATGTGGAATAGCTTCAGCCTTCTTTGTGGCACTATCCTCCTTATAAAACAAAATACACACACCAACTCGCCCCAGAACAGTGCAAGTGCAAACTCCCCTAAGCCTACAGACAATAAGCTTGCTTTTGGTAACTCAGATTCTTAAGACTTAATTCTTCCTGGGAGCCTGTGCATCCTGGGTTGAGATTCCCTGCTTGGGGAGCTTGAGACATCGGGACTAGAGGATCCCTTGCAACCCCTAACATTCTGCAATTCTGTGAGCGCAGCAGCCCGCTGGCTTGGACTCCTGTTTGGCAAGATCCTGAAGTTACTTCTTAGGCACAGTTAAAGCCGTGAGATTCAGAGTAGGTTCTTCATAGCCTTAAAGTCAGTCAAGAGTATCTTGTCTTCACGGTATCAGGAATTCAGCGGGCAAGATTTTAAAGTGAGTACTGGGTTGATTTGGGTTCCTGCTTACTTTACAGGTGCTTTACACAGATTTTTTTTTTTTGATCCTCCTCATAAGCTCTTCTGTTTTGAATCTCGCCACCCTGAAAATCCCTGTGGCTCCTTTTCTTCTACTTTATATTTGAACAGAAGAATTGGTAGTGAAGAGCTGGGCACAAATCTGAGAGCACCTTTTTCTTCTTTTCTGCATTACCCTGCACTCTCCCCTCCCTTTTTTTTTTTTAATTAAAAAAACCCTACACGTTTTTGAGTGTTAGGAAATGGTTCAGTCTGGCTGTTCTCCGTTTTGAGAAGACGGAAACAAAATGTCAATGATGTTGCATTTAAATTTGTGTTTGATTTAGTGTTTCTTGATGTGTGATATGCAGGCAGTGGTGGTAGTGATGTCTGCATACAGCTGTGTAGAAATTAGGAAATGCTGTGTTCCTTTAGAGCACTCGAGTAAATCGAGGCCAAATTTCTCCTCTGTTAAGATACTCTGTATGTTGCCATCGACTTCGGAACAGCTACGCTTTTTTCTTTGTGTGGTTGTGCTGTGATATAAAGGAGAACAACTTTTTCCTGGTAGTCTGATTTTTAGACTGTAGGCTGCTGCTGCCGGACTTTCCCCTTTTTCCTCTTTTGACATTTCTTACATTGCAAACTGCTTTTAAAAACACAATACAGAGACTGTTGCGTCTAAAATACTCCACGTTTTCAAAGCCTAGCTGGTTAGGGCACCAACACACAAACGCACACACACAGCTCTTGTGCCTCCCCAAAATAGTCACCTCAAGTTGAAGCACAGAGGATGAAACAGAGCTGCTGGGTTTCGGTCTGCCCTGCCGGGCTGGCTCCCCACACGGGCTGCCCTGGCATTCCTCGGGCTGGGGCCTCTTGTGAAAGCATCCTTTCAGGCTCCTGAAGCTGCATTGTGTCAACATCTTGAGCAATAATTTATTCTCTTGAAAGAGGCCAAACTAATCCTCCTGTCCTGGTTAGAGGTGCCTTAGATGTTCGTCTGAGCGGCGTTTTCTGTCTCGCAACACGCGTGACATCACGTGAAGAGAGCAGCGTAATGTGGTCAAATGCCATTTTAAACAAATTTTAAAATCCTCCCCCGTGGGGAGGCTGTGTTGGGAATGTTC
>NW_009693636.1:0-4115 GCF_000703405.1 Apaloderma vittatum
TGATTTACAGCTTTTTCTCGCTTGATCTGTCCTCGTAGCCCGTGTTTTCTGGAACACAGATCCTCTTTGGAACTTCTCTCTTACGCTCCTCGCTGTTTCATATTAATAATGCTCAGAAAAATAAAGGGGAGAACGTACATTCTGATCAAGAGGAGTGGTCACAAGCTGGCTTTACGGAGAGCTGCCCCCTGTTCCCAGAGCAGCAAGTAGAAAAAATTCTTGAATTTAGCTTTTAAGCAGATGGAGCTTTGTGTGGTGAAAGTGGGGTCAAAATACAATTTTTCTCCCAACTTTCTGCATACAAGGTGGTTAGGGCTGTTGATTCAGAAACAAGTGTTTGTGTGAGGGAAAATCGGATGGATCAAAACAGATTTATTCCTATTTGCATAATAAGATACTGATTCCAGGCTCACACTAGCTGGGACAGCACGAACTTGGAGCTAGCGATGCAGAAGAATGCTCAGTGTTTATTCCAGTTTGCATGGAAGGACTAAATTTCTTTACTGACAAAAAATTGAGGAGACATGAGTGGCTTTGGAGGTGCAGCCAGGTGTATGAGTGACTAGAGGGTGTTCTTCCAACAGCCCGGTGGTGAGAGCAAATAGAAGACATGAAAAGCTTTGACAATCCTGTAAACCCTGAACTGAACCGAGAATTTTCAAATTTTACCGTTCCTGTTTAATAACAAGATGTAAAAAAATTCCCAAGCCAGCCATGAACAGAGCGACTTTAGAGTCTGTAACACAATATTCATTCTTTTTGACTGTGAAGAAACAGCTATTGTACTTTGGAACCCAAACCAACAGCATGAGTGCACTGAAAAACCTTTAATTCGTTATTGTATCATAGCGCTGTTACTGTGGGAGTATAAAAAAGAAGGGGAAGGAGACATACATCAACTTAAGTTATTGACACTTTAATTGGAGATCTCGGTATGATTTTTTGGTTAAAATAGACGAAGGCCGTCAGGATTTCCTGGAGAGATATTACCAGTTGGCTACATAAATGCAATTTCTCTAGTCTGAAATCCCCTGTTGTGTTGCTAGCAAAGACAACAAGAGAGGTTTTTAAAAATCATTAACAATGGTGACTGACTGTCTCAGAAGGAACATCTTGAACTTCCTGACTTGCGTGATTCACATCCCAGCTTTAATGTGGTATTAGTGTAAGAAAGGAAGACCAAGCAAGTGCGTGAAAAGGAAGATAACCAAACATCAAACTGTCCTTTCAGCAAATTCTGAAAATTAAAGGAGAAACTGAGGAAGAATGAGAGATGTGGAAAGGATTTCCTGGGGTCAGACTAGTTCAACCCTGCAGACTTTCTCCTGTGGCAGTCTGTGGGACAGGCACTGTCAGGAATGTTGGCTTCTTTGACAGCAGATCTGTTTCATGCCCAGAGGAAGTATTTAAAGCTTTTAGCACCTGAGGAATGCGAATTGCTCCAAGCTGCAGCATATGCCATGTTCTTCATTTGTCCAATAACTTCACTGTTACAGAATCAACACCTAAAATAGCCTCCTGTAAAAGCTGATCTGTTTGGGAAGATTAAGGATTCCCTCCCTACTGGGCAAAAAGGTTTTTTGTTTCCCTTAATGTGAGAGGAATGACTTAGAATCCATAGTTAGAAAAAATGGTTTTTGGAGCCCCTGGGCTCTGTGGCAGTGCATGCATACAGCGCACTGGGCTTTTCTTGGAGCAAAAACTGTGTTTGCAGAGTGGTTCCCTACAGCTTCCAGCATATGCAAACTGCCGACTTACCTTCTTTTACAGTGGGGACAGCAGATCGGCATGGAAGCAGAATGAGGCAGAAGGAACAGATTTTCAAGTTTTTTTCTGTAAGATACCAAATCAAGCTTCGGTGGTATCTGCCAGAAGCCTTCTCTATCCTGTTAGAAAGGGACCTGGAGCTCCCCACCCTTGACTGGCCACTGCCCATGACCACATTTGCAAGACAGCTGCAACGTTTCATGTGTCAACTGTTGAAGAATTCCTGCAGATGAAAATGCTCTGAACAGTGCAAGGTTTTTATGACATCCACCCCTCACCTCTCCTGATGTCCAGTCTTGGCTGCTGCTTCCTACTTATCCTCAACTGCCAACATCTCTTATTCAGAGGTACTTCCAATCAACTTCTTCTCAAGGTAGGCACAATCCTTAAATTAGTACCAGAACTGACTAGCTGCTAGAAGGGAGAGGTGCTCATAGCTTCTGTGTTATCTCCCATGCCTGAGCTGAGCCACAGATCAAATGTCTAGTTCTGTGAACCAAGCCCGTTCAACTCATTATGTAAGCTGATGTGTGTCTTTTATTCTAAATTTGGTGACGTCCACAGTAGATACAATTCTACTTGCTTTGCACTCAGGGTGCAAAGAATCCTACCAAGTGCACAATATGTAATGGGAAAACACGGTAAATTAACACATCTCCTGGGAACCTCAGCTCTGGACCGGAGAGGGCAGCCAAGACCTATTTAGTAACATATTAATGGATTCTACTGAGCCTTTTTTTTGTTGTTTTGTATGCAAGATATTTTTGTTCTCTGACCAGACAGAAATGCTTGGCTTTATGGGATGCTTGGCTTTACAGGAACAAATGGAAAAAACAAGTGAGCAGGGCAGGCTGCTGGGCTGCTGGGCTCTGCTCAGTGTGTCTGTGGGACTAGTAGCTTACATGGTATTCCCAGTGAAACTGGTTTTGGTTGTGCCATACTGACAGACATGCTTGGAGGTCTCTTGCATCTGCACAGGACAGGAGGAGCAGGAAGCTGGAACCTGGGTCCAAAGGCTTGGCTGAACTAATAGGTTGGGAGGCATGAGTTGGAGCTGCCCAAACAGTCAGCCAAGCTTTCTTGAACATGGTAGTTTCTTTTCTGAAGGTGTTAAAGACAGTTTGTTCAGTATTTCCTGGAGCAAGAGGAGCTGTACTGCAAGCATACCTTATAAATCAATCAGAAGAGGTAAAGGTATATGAGGATATGGGGGGATTGGTGTATAAATGGATGGATGGATGTGTGCATGTATGCAGAGTCAGAGCATTGCAAGCCTAAGAACTATTAGCCACCTCCAGCTCTGCCCTTCTGCTGAGAGTGCTTAGAAGGTGCTGGATGCAGGGAAAAAGCCAATTTAAGAAATTCCACTGGCTCTGTGCCCCCAGCCACTTATTCTTGCCTCTCTCCTTCAGAGCAGTTTCCCCTCGACTGTACCAATAACTTGCAGAGCCGTGCTTAAACCACCTCCCCAAACTGCTTGAGGTTAACAGCTCTTCAGTGTGCTACTACTGCCACATCCATACCCTCTAGACAGAACAACAGATCACCTTTGACATGTATAGCCTAGAGCAGTAAGAGGAGAAATGGGCACAAATGAGGTGCATCAGCAAAGCTGAGGTCAGGGTAAAACACTGGGAAATAAGTGTCTTTGTGCTTCCGGTGCAGTGTCAGCACGGCAGCTGCTAGTAGCACTTCAGATAAGCTCCACCAGTGTCTCATAACAGATGAAAAATGTTCAATTAGGATCCAGTTGAGCTGATGACAATCATTTGGTTTTAGGGGAGAAATCCCATGCCCTTTGTAAATACAGCAGAACTGCTGGGAGGGAACTTTCAAAGGTGATGCTTGTGTAGTATGAGTGAACTGAGATAAAACCTGGCCATCTACTCACTAGCTGCCCGGGGAGAACAAAAGAGCATTTTCCAAAGGAGACCGGAGGTTATGTTCTGAGTGGGACCCAGTCACTCTCTGTCTTGGAGGCTCATTACAAACCTGGGCATGGAGAGGGTGAACAAAGACTGAAAAGGAAAGTGGCCTAGAAAGGGGAAGGATCTAAAGAAAGACAATTCAGACATAGACTGGGGAGGTTGATCCATGAGACTCTGAGGGTACTAAACTGTTGTAGGGGTTCAAGAACCTTCTGAAGAAATATCGGGCTGTTAAGCACAGACACACCATTTCTAATGCAGGAAGTCCCTGAGCCACAAACCACTGAGTCTGGTGGAGTATTTAGGAGAAATATGACTGTATACTTGATCTATTTTCATACTGTCTGTAAGCTTTTGCAATTGACTGCTGTTGGAGGTAGATAGCTTCTGCTCACTGGATCTGTTATCTGACTCATTCAG
>NW_009693636.1:4146-10647 GCF_000703405.1 Apaloderma vittatum
TCACAATTGTTTTGCTCACCCTGCTTAGCTGATCTCTTCTAATAAATCTAAATTCATCCAGGCAATGCTCGGAAGGTGAAAGCAAAATATCTGAAGGGCTAAAATGCCCCAAATCTTCTTTGGTGAGATGGGACTTCCCACCCAGACCCTGTAGTTTGCTATCACAGACGTCTGAATTTAGGAAATATACGGGCGTGGGCATATTTAGAGTCACTGACCACAGGCATGACATAGCGCTGGTTACTAAAACTGACCTGAAGTTGTTTGCCCTGCAGGATATGGTAAGGAGGCTTGGATTGAATATCATTGACTAAGGTCACAAGAGTTAAGCTTGAAATAGCTGAACTTGAGAACATTTGGGATGTAAACAGCTGACTGGAGGGAGTATGTCACAAGCTTTTTGCAAGAGATAATCATTGACCAGAACTGTTGGCATGTAGGGTCCGATCTGAGAAAGCCTTTGCTGCCTGTGTAACAGCACCGGCCGCAGAAAGATTAGCTCTGCATTCACTGCAAGTTAATTATCTTCCTGGTAATTTGTAACTCTGTCTTGCTTGTCCTCATAGATTAAAAGGATGATTCTAAGTGCTGCAAGAGAGAGGCTCATCTTAGGGCTCACAAGCCAGGACAAAAGAGAGCCCCTCTCCTGGGGTTTGTGTTTCAAGTTTAGTCATTGTAACTGAAATTGCTGTTACGTTTCCCTTTTAACCTTCTTTCCCAGGTTAAGAAAAATTACCCACTCACATTGTCTATGTACCTATCTACTTCTCTTTTGAATCTGTAGGCTGAGTGCCTGTAGAGTTTAGAAAACTCACTTTCTAGGTAGCGGGGAAAGATCTGGAATCATGTTCCTACGTGCAAAAAAGAAACAAGAATGCGCTCAGCAATTCCCTAAACTGTCTGAGGTGTTCTAGGCCATCGGCAGAGGGGCACCGGCCAGCGTGCGTGCTGCCTGTGGGGCACTGGAGGTGGATGGTGTGCAGGGGTGAGGGGGGATAGGGGAGCTGGAAGCATTATGAGGTCCTCAGGTGGACAAGAGGAGATGGAGGTTATTGAGGAAAGGAAGGGAAATGGGAGACAGGAGCCTCAGAAACTGTTCTGCTGCTCAAAGAGCAACTTAAACATGAAGGATCTCCAGTTTCTCTCCAAGGTCCCATTTAAAAAAACCATAAAAACAACCAGCCAAAGCAACAACAAAAAAGGGTTCTTGAGTCCTCAAATCTGTCTTCAGACAAATTCCTTAGGTTTGACGTGGTCATTT
Organism: Apaloderma vittatum; assembly: GCF_000703405.1. NCBI lineage: Eukaryota > Metazoa > Chordata > Aves > Trogoniformes > Trogonidae > Apaloderma > Apaloderma vittatum. The sequence goes on from NW_009693636.1 coordinate 5,408, forward strand.
GCTGCTGCAGGATTTCCCAGGAAGACGCAGCAGCCTGAGCTCTAGGGTGAGAATTCAAGTAACTGGAGAGCAGCGGGATGCATCCTCTGCATATCAATTTTTCAGTTGGCATCGGACTTAGTGTTCCAGTTCCAAGAACTGCCACTGAAAACAAACTCCTTCTTTTGAAGAGATGGGAACTCGGATATTCCCAGGGAAAAAAAACGGTCTGGGGGTATAAATACAATATAGGTAAAGTTTGCTTTTGCATGTAAATCGCTAATGCTTTCTACAGTACTCACTCAGTTTTAACATCTCTGTCCTAACCCACTGCTTCAGTCAAGATAGGTCTGTGTTTCAGCTTTGCTGTGGCTTTTACTTTAGGAATGTAAAAAAAAAATTAAAAAAATCATGCCCTGACCAATAAAGTTATGTTGGGAAAACCCCAGTATAGATTTAATTAATAATGAAAAATGAGTCCCTTAGCTAAGCAATCTTATTCTGTGTGAAGCAGTAATTCTTCCAAACTAACTAAGAACACTTTTTTGGCAGCATAAACTGGATCTCTGTGTAAGCGTTTTTTAACAGGCTTTGGAGGTAAATCAAGTGCTTTTAAGGAGTCGTCTCTGCTGAGCAAATGGCTGCTGAAATTGGGCAAAGATGGTGACTGGACTCCAGTTCTTTGGGACCTCCAAGCCTGTCTGCAGCTAACTTTTAAACAACCTCGGCTAGATAACTGAGATTAAATCCCAGACACCTTCTGCGCTGAGCGATGCTACTGCTAAGGCAACCCCTCCTGTCATCCCTGTATGCTTTGGGGGTGACGATACTGAAATCAGCAATCCCCTAGAGCATGTCTGCCCTAACTCAGGGGTAACCAACTTTCTTGTCCTTGGTGAAGGTGAGTTACGTGTGTGCAGTCTGCACGTCAGTGTTGCTTTAGCTGGAACATGAATCCCTTTTGGCCTCGTGTTAAAATATACCGTCACATGGTGAGAGACAGAATTTTGCCTGGAAAGATAGGAGTGCAGAGCCAGTATAAATATTCCCTGAAAAAATAGGAATTACTTTCAAAATAGCTAAGCTCTCAATTTATTTCTTCCTGCTTCCTGAAAATCTATCACGTTTGCTTTAGCTCATGGCTTTTTCCTACTTATCTCTGTTTTCTCTCTGCTGACATATTTCTGAAAGTGCAGCAGGAGCTGTGTCTTGCTACACTTCGTGGGCTGTGGTACTTACTTCAATTAAAACTTGCAGTTGTGTCTTCAGTGGGATTGTGGTTTAGCCTCTCTTAACAAATTTGTAGCGATACAGCGTAACCAAAGATACTTTGAATTAAGTCAGAATTCCTGCATCCCTCCTTGTGTAAATAAAATAACCAGGGTTGGGGTTTGGGGTTTTCTTTTTTGGTCTGGACTGCCAGAGACTTCTCCATCCACAGAGGAAAAAATAGTTTTGAAAACTGCCTTAGTGCAGTCAGCGTATTTGTTTCACTTTTCTCTCCACCTTTCTGGACAGTACGCCAACCAGTACGCGAGAGACAAGGACAACGCTGAGAGTCCAGTGAAGGATTGCTGTGCCAGTGGCTTTGGTCACCCTGGAGGAGGTGACAGAGGGTGGTTAAATCGCACCTTGTGCTGCTCATGGGGACTACAAGGACACTGTACGGGCAGGTTGCTACAGGTAGTACCAAGGGAAGCTTCTGGTTCCCATCACCAGACAGTACCCAGAAAGGTGATGAGACCTCCAGTTGTCGAGATTTTTCCGAACTGGGCCAGGCAAGGCACTGATCAGTTTGCTCTGGCTTTGCCGGCAGCCCTGCTTGGTGCAGGAGGTGGGACTGGAGACCTCCAGAGCTCCTGTTCCACCAAAATCCTTCAGTAATCTTTTTGTATGACTTAAAGGTCAAGTGGTCCATTGCTGCTGTCGGACAAAATCACTCTTCCCAACTCAAAGCACACAAATTTGCAGGCTTTTTGCTGCAAAAATCCCAACAACAGCGGTTTCCTTCATGGCTGCTGAAGCAGAAATGTTCATATTTCACAAGCCTGATGAGCACAGATTTCTTACAAAGAACACACAGAAAATCTGCTCTTGCTGCCCACGGTGGAACTCAGTGAGCAGCTGCATATTCCATGAGGGACTACTCTAAACCTTTCTTTGGGAACCTGTTCCTTGAAGGAGGTCCTCCTGTCCTCTTTGCCTTTCTGCCTTTTGTGCAGCTTCTGAGAGAGATGCTGAGAGACCCGCAGGTAAAACCTCCATCCACCATACCATTCTATAAGCCACTTTGCCTGCAGTTTCACCTCTTGAGAAGCCCAAAATACCATGGAGGAGGTATTTCAGATGTACTTTGGTCAAAAATGGCTAAAAACCCGTGAAAAGATGGGAGAGGACTGGGACAGCTTAACAAGGATGTGGGAGTGATGAGCAGAGAGGAGCACTGGAGAGATTTTGACTAAATGGGGGGAGTCAGATTTCAGAGAGTGCCTTTTTTACAGGAACTCTGTCTGGCCAGATGTCTCATCTCTCCTGGGGGGCTTCTCTGTATAACAAAGTTTCTTGCATGGTTTTGCATTAGGAAACCATCGACAGGCACTGTATCTCGTATTGACTCGCATCTGAAAGTCCGTTAATTTTGTCCTGTCGCTACATTTTCATTTCCACAGCATATCCCATATTTGGCCTGCTGATGCGCAGGGTTTCTGCATCATCACTTCTCCAGATGTCAGCTTCAAACTGGAGATTGAAACATCTGGGGAGGAATTAAAAAAAGGCAAAGGATTTGCCAGCTGGGGTGGTGTGTGTGATGACAGGTTTGTAGGGGAAGCACAATAGGTCGATGTGTTTGCTACGGCCAAATAGTGAAGGTGTTATTTACATGTGCTATTTGCACACCTCACACAGGCATCACTAAATTTATTACAAGCCAGTTCTTATTGGAATTGAGGTGTTTTTTTTTTTGACTAAGAGGATTAGAAAGTAAATGTTGTATAATATGTTTTTGGAGTCAATGCTGTCTGTCTGGAGCAATTTCTGTGGCTTAGATGAGCCCTCGCAAATGCTTTCAATGAGAACTTAGCTGGACAATTAGAAGAAGTGCTATACTGTTTTCCCAGGCTGACTGATTAAAGCTAAAAACCCCCTCCTGTTCTAATCAAAGATAAATTGAGTGATCATGAGAAAGGAAATGCTTGTGAGTAACTCCTCTGTCCTGCCCTGTCATCCTGTGGCGTGCTGTTTGTCTCCTTGTTCCCAGGAGAAGACCATGCACGTGGCTGATCCCCCTGTTTTGGGATAATGTATATACCCAGGACTCGGTGTGATCAGGAGCAAAAGAAGCTGAGCTTGTTTGGCAGCATCTTCCCCTGGGCTTGTCTGAGAAGAGTTGTCTCTCTTGGCGTGGTGAGGTGCTCCCAGGGTCTAGCTTCACCCTCTGACTTTGGCACCTGGGTCTTTGCTGCCAGCAGAAACTGTCTCCACTATGGGTTTTGAGCCTGGCTCACCTCTAAAAATGGAACAAAGTTAAACTATTTCTGGGACTTCTGGGAGGAAGGTGAAAGGAGTTTCAGAGCTATGGGAAAAGGGGAGGACACTGGCAGAGGGGTGTGGGACCAGTGGCGTGAGATTGTAGCCACAGACCTGGGATGTGGAGAGGTTCCACAGTGAGAAAGAAAGGAGCCACTGCTACTGGCATAGTGTGCTACGGTAGCCAAAACCCTGAGAATTAAAGAAACTGTCTGCTGAGCAGTGTTTTACCCAGCTCGTGCCTGTGGGACTCGTGTTTCCAAAGCTGAGGACAGATATCAAAGTGGCACTGCCTTTGCAGACCCTGGGAAACAGAGCAAAGCAGACAAACACACAAACAAGGCTCTGAACTTTGCCTTTAACCATCACAGTGCTGTCAAAATTGCTTGGTCCCTGCTGCGATGTATGTGGGAAAATCCCTTCTGTCAGAGACACCCTGCAAGCCGTGCGAAGGGCAGGCCAAGGCTGGGGACTTCCCAGGTGTGCTTTAGGATTAGCTGGCAGATGTTTTCTGAGAGCTGTATGGAAAACATGCACCTCAGGGCAAACGGCGCTCGGTCACCTCTTGTACAGCCCTGAGAGCAAAACCTGTCACTTACCATGAAAGAGAGTGTTAGCCTGCAGAGGTGAGCCGAACGTGTCTGGGCAAAGTAGTTTTTCTGCAGAGAGCTGTGCTCAAGGTCAAGCACGTTTCACCCTGGTGTAGTGCCTGGGACCCGGGAAGCTGATGGCTGTGGGCAGTTGCAGCTGGGTGTCTGGAGGGGCTTTCTCGTGGAGCCTCTCTGCCCAAGCAGCACTGAAGATCCAGGTGTGAAGGCTCCCCATGCCAGGGAGCTGTCGTGGGGGGCTCTGGAGGAGTAGAACAGGCATGAACCCCCTGCTTTATCCAAAAAATTCATCTAGCATCACACACTGGATGGCGCGGTGCCATCGCTCAGCTGACTGCGGGGACAGAGCATCCCTGTGTCCCCTGGGGAGGACCAGGCCTCCCCACGCAAAAAGGGGCAGGGTGGAGGGTGGCGAAAGGGCCTTGGGGAACGGCACACAGGTTTTAAAGCAAGCAGAAGTTCTGCAGCTGTAAAATAAGCTGTAAACTACTCTGGCTACCTTTGGAGCTAAGTTTAACCCCCTGTCCTTGCAAACGTGTGCTCACGTAATTGGAGGTCTGCCAGGCTAGCCCACTGTAGAAGACGTGTGATATTTTGGGAACAAGAAGGGACTTTTTTCCCCAGAGCTTTTGCCAAACCTCAGCTTTTGAGCATGAGGACGTAGCTTAGGCATCAGAGTATCGGTACAGGGTCTCACTATGTGGCCCGGGAAGGATAAACCTGGATCGAGCCCACCGGTGGTGGATGCTTACAGGTCCATGGCTCTCTGGGGCTTGCTAAGCTGCTTGGCACCCCGGCACGGCGAGGTCGTGGTCAGGCAGGACTCGGTGCTGCTCCTTCCCGGTCCCAGCGTGAGTTATGAGGGAGCCCAGGATTCCCAAGCTACTCCAGGCACTGAGCCACTGGCCTCCTTCCCGTTAGCCATAATCACTGGTTAGCTGGAAAATTTATGAGACCTGCTGTAGTGATATTCATGAATGTAGAAGCTGTTGTAAATGAAATTTGTTTCTAGGATTTGACAGCGTGTATCTGAGCGACGTCAGCCACCCATCATTCACAGTGGCTGGGGCAGCGCTTCTGCTGATGGGGTCCGACAGCCACGAGCCCCCGTTGGGGGCTGCCGCT
>NW_009693636.1:10678-22442 GCF_000703405.1 Apaloderma vittatum
CCAGGAGCCCCTGTTGAGGGCTGCAGATGCATCTCTGACTCTCCTGGTTTTCAGCTTGTGCCAATAAGCATGGCACTTAGTCCCTCTGGTTTAGTGTTATTGCTGGAAATGTTTTTGTTAGCCATTAAATTCACTAACCCTGTTTTCAAGGTTATTACAGTATTTAACTTGGCTGTCCAACATACGATACAGGGTAAAAATAGCCAGTGTCTAATTAGAATAATCCCTGGAGAAACTCAGATTCCTCAGTTTCACAATGAGTTGTTCTTGCAACACGACAGACACATCTCAGCTCAGTGACAGTTCCTTCTCCACCAGCGTGGGTCAACCTAGACTTCCATCAGCTGGGGAGGGGCTGGTATCGGAGAGGCCAGGAGAAAGCTCCTGAGCATTTCACATCTCAGGAGACAGCAGCTTCTCCAGGCTGGACGCTGACATAAGGCATAGGTGACCGCTACCAATAGCTTCTGCGTTTGCATTTAGCTTTTCCTTTTCTAAGTTCCTGTGGGGGTGTGTGAGAAGAATCTCCTGCCTCATCCATTGCTGGAATTTCTGGGAATCGGGCAGACTCCGGCTGCAGCGTTACAGTTTGGGGTTTAGGCTGGCGATGGTGCCAGAAATAGCATTTTGCAAGCAGCAGTGTGCAGCGGTCCGGCGGGCGGTCAGATTCCACGGGGCTATCATTATCCCCGGAAACATTCCTGGGGTCTGCAGCGGGGCATGGGGGGTGAGTGGCCTTTGGGCTGCCCACCATCCCAGCTCCATCCCACAGCGGGACATGAGTCAGGCCCTCGGCTCCACCGCTCTGGCAGCTGGGGAGCGGTCCAGGCCCTCCCACACACCCGAACGGCAGCTGGGAGCTGTGCTCTGCAGGGCTCCGCTGCAGGTGATGAAGTCTGAGAGGTCTGGATGGGCTGCAGGCGCTGCTGAGCAGCCTCCTCTCCACTCATGGCGCCTAGAGTCCTGCTAAACCCCGTGTCCGTGTCCTGAGGGGCTCTGGGAACATTTTGTTGGAGGAGATGGGGAGCCAGGAAGTGATGTAGCTTTTCTTTTCAAAATCTCTCAAGCTGGGCTTACTGTGGCTTTGCCCGGACACACTGAACAACTGCTCTCCAGGGGTTCATCTTGTTTTATTTTTTTGTACAAGAATGAGATGAGATGTATGAACAGAAATATGAGGCGGATGCTACCAAGTTACTGGGAGGTTGTCTGGACATCTCCTCCATGTGCTCCCCAGGGCACCGCATGGTGTCCTCAGCTGGCCGGGACCCCTCGTCCTCCGGGACCGTGGTGAAGCCCCTGGTGCTCAGAGCCGTGGTGGGGATAGTGCTCTTTGTGGGACACGTATCGCCTCCCTCCCCCAAACGGATGGAAATATCTGTGTATCTGTTTTCCAAAATTAGTTTCCAAATGTGTTGGAATTTCCTTTCAGTAGGAATTCTTGAAAATCTGCTCCTCATTGTGAAACCAAATGGCAAGTTCTTCCCTTCTCTGGAATTCCTCACCCAAAGTGAGCAGCAGATTTCAAGCATTTTTGTTCCCAGGGCAGCTCTCAGAATTACCCTGGGAGAGGCTGAGGCAGGGGCTCACCATTTGCTATGTGGCTGCTTGGATTTCTGTTCTAACAGCGCGTTAGCTGTTACAGCTAAAGAAAACCACGGGGCTGGTTTAGAAGATGCTTCTCATCTCCAGAGACTGGACTGCTTGGAGACCTGGCTGTGTTCAATGCCGTGGACACGTGCAACCCCCAAGAGTGCCCCACACTTCGCACAACGCCCCCTGCGAACGGCTGTAGACCTAAGGGTCATGAACCAAAACTACACTAATACAAAGAGAGTGCTTTACAGCAAGGCAGAGTGTCAGTAATCTTATTTAAGAATGACATATCTTATTTTCCATGTCTTCTGGTACCATCTGGACCTCTGGGGACATATCTGTAGCAGTCTGGCAAATTCCCAATCAAACATCTGAAAAGACTTATTTTCAAAAGGCCAGAAAAACAACTGTTTGTGAGGGCTGATTTCAGAGTCTGACTTCACTTTGAGCAGTCACTCCTCATTGATTTGCTTACTAGGGTCATGGTTTTTTAAAATTTATAACAAAACTCAAGCTCTAGACAGAAAACACAACTTCCTTTCAATATTAAGATGGGCTCTTTAGCCTTAAACAACAGGGCAGATAATTTTGTCTGAAGCCTCGGTTACAGAAACTCTTTGTTTAAAATTCTTCCAGAGAAGCATTATCTCATTGCATCAAACAACCAGCTTCAGCAGGCACCAAGGAAGGATCTACGCCCAGGCCTATTTTCAGAGTCTCTTTTGCTCAAAAGTAAGTCAGATTTTATTCCTTTTCAGTGGGAAAATGAAGAGCAAACTTAAATACAAGATTTCCAGGAAACCAGAAGAAATTGCTGCTTTCTTTTTTTCTAGAAGACCTGCCAGAGACGTGCTCCTTTGTACTCAGGCTAACTCCTCTCCTAACTTTACCATATGATTGATGACTCAAATTATAAGGTTTCGTTTCCCATTTCTACCTGAGATTTCCTGTTTGGGCTCTTCCCAGATGCAGTGAGAAAGGTTACCACAAAGGTATTTATGGACATGTAACTCTAGCTGCTAAATTTGTAATTGCCCAGCCCCAGGGCGGAACATCCTTTTAGCTGAATCAGTGGCTGTAAGGATACAGCACGTACCGTGGAAAACTGGCCCCACTTGCGACACCACTTGCCTACTGTGCTGGCTCCTTTGGTGTGATGATGTGCAACAAAATTATATTAGACTTTGTGATCGTTGAGTCTGAGTCAGCAGCACTGGATGCCGCGATCTCTCTGACTTCCCTGGTCCCTGTTATGCCCAGCGTTGTGCTGGCACCCTTCTATCTTCACACGTTTCTCCTGGAGAAATTTAAACGTTTGGGTTTGATCCTTCTGGGGATTGCTGGGAAGTTTCATTGCCAAAGGCATTTTTCCTTGGAAATGTCCATTTAGGGTGAGTGCCAGTGGTCCCTGTGCACAGCTCAGCCCGTGTGTGAGCCAGCGGGCCACGTATGACCAGCGCGTAAGATGCTGAAGGCACATCTCAGCTCAGCACCCAGGCTGTGCTGGAGATGTGTCTGGGCAAGGAGTTCTGTTCCAGCAGCCTGGGATCTCTCCCGAACATCCCAGCTGCGCCGCTGTTCAAATGCCGGTGGGGCTGGCGCAGTGAGCCCAAAGGATGCATGCGGACCTGGGACTCAAAGCATTGCCCTGTGGATCTGCCGAGCAAGATATCAAGTCACGTTTGCTAATCAATTCCAATCTAGTTGCAGCTGGATCCAAACTTCAACTCAGTAAAGGCACAAGAACAATTCTTCTCTTCACAGGAACCACATGGAAGGATTGATGGTGGGGATAAGCCTGTTTCCAGAAAGGAGGGATCCACACTTTCCAATGTAGCAAGGCTGGGCTGGCTCCCCTCTCCTGGGGCAGGAGGCCTGCTCCAGATGTGAGCACTGACATGCCTCGGCTCCCTGCCTGCGGTGCCCCGTGTCCGTCCTCTCTGGTGTCTGAGCCGTCAAATCCTTTCACATTCCTGCCCTAATCCACCCTCGGCAGCACTTGCTGCTCCTGCCAGAGGCATTTCTGACCCTTGTCTCAGGAGCGCACCGTGGCAGGCCACAACGCAGCCGTGTGGGCAGGCTGCTGTCCCTCTCCCATGGCCAGCGCGGGGAGCCCAGCGCAGGTGACCACAGCCCCGAGTTCCTCCATCCACCGTTGCTCCTGCAATAAGGTAATGGCTGTGGCCCTCAGCCAGGGTCAGGTGTGAACGGTTTTGTTCACGTACAAATAGCCATAGCTGAAAGGGCAAATGCTCAGTGAGCTGAAAGGGTCCCCTTGCTGCCAGGAAACCACATCTGAGCTCATTTACCACTGACCTCCCACAACCGATCCTCTGTGCAGTCATTAGGCAGCTTTGGTGGTCAGCACATCAGCACGTTGCTGATTAAATAATTCCAGCTGAGGACAGTCTGAGCCTACCGGTGGGGTGCATGCAGCCGGGAAAGAGCGTGGGGCCACTGGAGCGAAATCCCGCTGTCTCGTACCACCAGCCTGGTGGGAAAGGCCACGAGGACCCAGCTTGCTCAGTTATAACACGTGAGTTGAAATGATGGTGGCACTGCGGAAGAAGTATGCGTACAGCTCTTAGCACAGGGATCCTTCCCCATGGGATGTGGCACGCTCTTGGGAAGGCTGCCTCTTCTACAAGGCCAGTTGCCTTACTGGGGGCATCATGGACATGAAGGTGTTCTTGGCTCCTCCCTGTGAGCTGAGCAGCAAGTGTGGCCGCAGGGACTGCAGACACTATGTGGGTGTTTGCTGGCAAAAGGCTGTGTAGGAGGCCGAGAGGAGAAACCATACTGCTGGCAGTCACACCGAAGCCACAGATGGTGAAGAAACCGCGTAACCAACGGTTGGCCTTGAGAAAACATCCCAATCACCTCCCTCTGCAACTAGGAGCCACCACTGACCTACTCACAGCAGACACTATTTTTTTCCAGGAGCTTGCACAGACCCTGGAGTTTCTTCTTGGTAAACCTGGGATGTCCCCAGCAGGGACATCGTGCCACCCCAAATCCCTGCTGGTAGCTCAGCTCCCGGCTGAAAAGCACCTGGACAGTCCTGTACGCCAATGTTTTCTACGCTCCTCCAAAGTGTGATGTAGCTGAGAGTGCACCGGGAGGGATCTGTGGGTGCCAGTATGAAGGTGGCATTATGTTAGCAAAGTTTATCCATTTTGCCTGATTTGCCTACTATAAATGAACCTAAGAGCTGAAGGGCACCTTTGTCCCTCTTCCACCAATGTCTTCCTGTAGATTTGTAGACAAGACATTGAGTCTCTTGATCCCAGGGAGGATAATTGCTTCCACGGCTGTTGGCAAGGGTAAGAGCTGGCTGCCCTCAGTGCTCAGTAGCTTGAGGCTGAGTATTTGCTCCATTCCCTCGCAGAGAGCGGGATTTATTTACTGGGGAAAAGATCCTCATTACAGCTGGAACATGTCCCAGGGACCAGTGACCTTGAGAAAAAGCAAATTTGGTGATGAAACCAAAAGCAGAGGTGAAAAGGCCAGCCTGGTGTCTTTGCCCAAGCCGAGCGCTGTCAGGGACGGTTGATATGTTGCCAGGCTTGGGGACCGCGGGAGAAGCAGTGTCTCCCCGCAGCATCGTGCGCGGTGTTGGGGCTCGTGCCCCAGCTCCAGCCGTGCTGCTCTGCAGACAGGAAGCTGGCAAGCAGCTGCTGAATAAGTCATTTTGGGGAGTTTGGACCAAACTGGCTTTCAACTCCTGAATGTGTAGGAAGGAAAAAGCTGTGAATACGCCTTTGTGACCAAGTTTGGCACCAGCCAAGAGGGACAAGAATGTGGCCATTTAGAGGGGAGTCAGCTGCCCTTTAAGAAATGAAATGATCCCTTCCCTTTCCTGCGAGGCTTTATTCAGGGGAGAATAGGAATGAGACAGTGAGCAGCTTCTTTCTCTTGCTGGCACCAAGAGCTTCGAGCCAGACCATGGCTGTCAGAATGCAGGAGAGACCCCACTCCAGCTACGAGCCCATCAGGCTGGGGCAGCTACGAGCCCATCGGGCTGGGGCAGGGAAGGTCTGGATCTGCTCTTTACGGGGTGATCGTGCATGCCCTGCGGTGATTTCGCTGGGACTCCAGCAAAACATCTGTCCGTCTTCTCCATAAGGCTCAGAGGGGTTTTGGAAGCAAGCGGTTTGGAAGGTTTTGCCCTTTTCTGAAACAATTCCCCGCCCAGTTTTTGAGAAGTTTCTGTATGTTACATTAAAAATGGACTGTGTCCAAATATTTGCGGGTTTTTTTTTGGAAAGGCTGAGATATTTTGTACAGAACTTTCCTTTGTGGACAGCTTGAAATCCAGGGGCTTTGTAGCAATCTGGAATGAAGACACGCTCTGTTTTATCAAGTCCGTTGGGAGGCTGGCCTTCTGCTTTCTGTCTAGTTGAAGCTTTGTCCATGTTCACGGGCACGACTGCCATGTCCAGTGAAAGGGGGCACAGGTCTCTGAGGCAAACAGTCTGCCTTAGCTGAGGCTCTGAGAGGACACCTTGGCCATGTGTGTACCCAAACTTTTTCTAAAGAGTGACTTAGGAGTTTTCTGAATGACTGGCTTTGGGAGCTCACGAGTCCTGAAGCAGTAAGAAGCTCCAGATAATTTTGAAATGCTTCACGTGCCAGGAAAAAAGGAAAAACAAGCAAGGCAGATATTTGTATATTGGCTAGTGCTAAACTGTATCACTCCACTGGGATCCTTTGCTCCAAGTGTAGACTTTTTGTAAGAAATGCTTGTAATAAAATGTCATACATGCAGGGGTCTTGGGTGAGAGTCAAGATTAACAGTTGCTTTCTTCTTGGGTTTCATTTCTTTCTTGTCTTCCCCTGGTTTGGCATCTCATGACTCGTGTAAATAGAATATTGGTTAAAAAATTTGCTGGCAGCTTCCTCTTTCTACCATGTCCTACAGAAGGTCTGGAAAGACAGAGAAAGCTCCACCAGCGCTTCCTCATTTAAGGTCAGCAGCAGCTTCTTTGGTTTCTGCACTGGAAGGTTTGCTGGGAGACGGGGAGTCTTTACAGCTCGGCACGCTTTGACAGATGTTTGTCGGCTTGCCATTGATGGGGTTTAATTACAAATAATCAGAACCCATGACATTACATTGTTTGGAATAGTTTCTACATGAAATACTACTGCTTCTTAACTCTAATGAACTACAGTGTGACGTGGTTACATTATTTGTGGATCTATGTTACTGAAATAGGGAGAGTGGATTTTACTTCGAAATTTCAGCCTCTTAGTTTTTCTTTTGCTTCTCTATGCCAAAACTTTTCTTAAAGATTTGTTTAAAGATTTACTGGGTTTACATAAAGCCCTGTTATTTTAGCTGAGCAAGTTCTTTACAAGGTTGTTGTCAGTAATTGAATTATTTTTCTTCCTCTAATTACGGAGTTTGTATTTTTACATCAAGATATCATATCTCTGCTTTTTCTTCAAAAATGTGGTTTGTTTCCAACAGACCAACCAAAATTCCTTGGCTCTTTTATGAACTGCTTCAGTTCCTTTATGAGTAACTGAACTGGAAATACTTTATTTTAAATTCAGTTGCCTTGTAGATAAGGGAGCTTATGAGATGGTGAAAGTCATTGTGGCTAATGCTGGTTTGAGTCTCTTTCTGTGATGCTGTCTCTTCTGAACCGAACCAGATCACTCATTACTGCCAATTTTGAATGTTCTCCATCAGGGCTTGCCCCAGCAGCAGGTTAGAAGCCACCTGAGCTAGCCCGGGGGGATGCACTCACTGGGTGCAGGCTGCCAAACCTTGCTTGTGCACCGGGCGTCATTTCTCCCAGTGCTCTGGGGCTGGGTTTCTTTGGCGTCTGTCAAGCCGATGTGCTGCGTTCCTACCTCTCGTGCACCTCTTCTTCATCAGCGTGAGTAACTCTCAGCACTGGGAGCAAGTGTGACACCAGCGGCTGCCGACCTGCCCTGGCATGGGGGGCAAGCAAGGAGCCCTGAACACCACGGTGGCATTCGGCTACTGGTCACAGAGTTCACACTCCCTGCACCTCATCTTTCCCTTCTGGTACCCACTCGCCCTCAGCAGAAACTGGACATTTAAAGGGAAGCCACCGTACAAAACTGGGGCACCCCAGGAGTACAAATCACTGACTGAAGGGCAGTTCGCATGATTTGAATTCAGCCTCTTCCACGCCTGCACTCTGACAGCGAGGTTTGATCACACGCTTGGCGACTACGCTCCGTGTTTGACTCCTTTATAAGAGTCCTCTTGTGCCTCTCGGAGACAAATCTGTCTAGTTTTGAAATTCTGAAGCAATATTATTTCATCTCTTGCCAATAGTGGATTGGAAAATGATAAGAGTCTTTCAGGCTACATAACAGATATTTTGGGAGTTTCATCTTCCTTCTTCCATGACATTTTTATTCATTCCATATGAAACACACATATATGTGTATGCTATATACATATATAAGTTAAAAGCTCCTTTTTTTTTTTGTTAGAGTAAACTGGGGAGAAGGAAGATATTTTGTTAAGTAACATTTCCTAAATAATTTGAAAATAATAGCCTTCTTTACACATGCGTTTTTCCTTTTTAATTTTTTTTTGTCAATTCCCCTGATGGGTTGACCAAAATTAAAATTGCCACTTCGATCCACATGGATTTTCTATGTGAAATACAGTTGAAAATAAATATTTCTCTAAGGGCTGGCCACAAAATCGTAGCTTTATATTATTTCCACTCCTCCACCTCCTCTTGGCACCACAAACACACACATCCCCTGTGGCTAGAGCTAGGAATGATCAATTGCAATTAATCTGGGCAGAAAATGAAGGGGTTGAGTTCTGATGTGATTTTCTCATGCTGTGCTGGGCAGCAGCTCCTGTGGCTGTGAGCGATCTGGGCTACCACCACCTTCCCAGACCCTCAGCATGTTGGCTCCTGTCTCTCCTTGTCTCCTGGTTTTGGTCCCCAGCCCCACATGGACTCGCTGAACACGCCTGTGGAGTGAATCATCCACCCAATAAGCTCTGGACTAGGACGGTGGGGCTTGGTTTTATTTTTGCGCCTCTTCCCTGGGCTTCAAGTCCTGGCTTACTGCCCCTGCTCGGTGTGCAGCCCTGCTGCCAGCTCAGCCGGCAGCGCCTCCAGTGCCTCGGCAGGTGCGTGAATCGCTGGGCTGCAGTCACTTCTGTGTCCCTCCTTGCCCCTGCGTGATCCTGCGTAACCATCTCTGCAATGTCTGCTGGTGCCTGAAGGTGATAAAGGCTTCAGCAGACTTTCTGCCCAGCGTTTGGTTTTTGAACTGAATGTAAATTGAGTGGATTATAAGAAATTCAAGTTGCAACATAGCTGCTTATTAGTAGAGGTGGTTCTTTTGCAGCTCTGGTGAGCAGATCTTGAAGCACCAACCTTACCTCATCTGTCCACAGGATCCTCCCCAGCTTACTAGGCTGGGGACGAAAACCTGACCTGCTGCTGGTACCCAGGAAACTGATTTGTTCACCAAAGGGGGGATGCAACTGATCTCCCATCCACCCTGGAAACGCATTCCCCAAGGGGAATCCCCGTCCTCTTGCTCCTGGCAAATCCCTCTCTGGCTCCCAGCCAGGCCACCTGCATTTGAAACTCTGTGGGACTTTGCTTGGGTTTCTGTGTTATTAATCCTCCCCATAAGAAATCCCAGGCCTTTCTGGACCTCTTCCTTGTTTGCTAGGACAGCTGCCAGGACTGAGCCGCTGCTTCATGTCAGCACAGGAGGCACTGCAAAGCCCATGGATTTCCAGAAGGCAAGGGGAGCTCCGCTTTCCCGTGAAGGCTGCAGTCCAGTGCTCTCTGCTGTGCTTGCCGGACACTGGAATGCTTTCTTGGCCTACACTTTGAACAAAGCAGGTCAAAAATCAAATCATCTGTCTAGATAACCAGTGATCCAGACAAAAATAGAGCTGTGTGCTTGTGGTGTGTGCCAGCTGTCCTCACGTAACTGTTAGGCAATACACGCAGGCTGTAGGAAGGCAAGGGAAGAGGGGCTGTGCTGGCTTGGAGCATCGCATAGCTCCCTGGTGCCTCGTGCTCGGCAGTGGCCTTAGGCACGTGCCAGCGCCGCTGTTTGCCTGCTCGGGTGTATAATCAATATACAGTGCAGCCTGATTTAATACGGGATGGCACAGGATCAGTGCTCCAAGAAGCGTCACACTCGAATGTGCACACCGAGGGAGAACCGTGGGGTGCTGATGAAGATGAGGGATTGAGGAAACATTGTTCTGTTCTGCGCTGTTCCTGGTGGGTGTAGACCCACCAGCGCCCGTCCAGAAGTGCACAGGCATGTGGCTCTCACAGCTTTGAAGCTGAAGCAAGCTGCACAGTAGAAGTGCTGCACTTCGCCTGCTGATGGATATTGTATTGGGTCTTAACCATGTCTTGTGGTAAGATCACAGGGTCACACAGGTTTCAAGCAGAAAGGAGGAAATTCCACTTTCTAGCAGTGAAGAACAAAGCAAATTCATGTAGTCACATGTTCACATTAAACATAACATGCACTAGAAGAGAGCTTTCCTTCAGCTGGTCCTCAGAGGCCGCATTTCGAGCAGAAGTGCTCCCTTGCAACTGTTTGTGAGGGGGAAAACCAAACAAAGCTGTTGGGCTGGATGACCTGCTCCAAACTAGGACTGGTGAGTCCTCAACACCAAACTGCTGCGGTGCGCCAGCTCAGGAGAAAGCAGCAGTCAGAAGGTGGCCTTAACTAACCCATCTTCTACGTATTTTAGGCTTACAGGACTCGGTGCACTAAAGGAAAGACACCCTGGGTGGCAGTGGGAGCAAGGAGGGCTTATTCTTTGCCAGGAGGGTTGATTTCATTGAGCACAGGGCAGGTGCCTGCAGTTGGGTGGAAGAATCCCACCCCACTGTCTCAGGGGGGCTGAGCAAGGAAGCACTGGGGGAACAAGAGCTTGCTCTCTGCCAGAGTGTTACACAGGAGCGAGAAATGATGTTTCAGCGACAGAGCTTTGTTTTTCTTGCAAAATACACGTACTGTTGGCAGGAGGCTAAGAAACAGCAAGGGTGGGTCAGAGTCACACTCTGGCTCCGGAGCGCTCCTGCTGCAAGGCCCTGCGAGTTCATCCCCGCTCTGTTATGTTACTGGACACTTCTTTTCCGCATTTATGTGGTAGAAACATCTGAAAATAATTTGTGCCTGTCGAGCTCTGCGGATGGCCAGGGTTCTGCACACAGTTTGCTCTCCACCTCAGCCAGGACTAGCCGAGGCCGATCTGTGTTTGCTTGTTAGCTAATGAGACGCAGCGTCGTTAGCAGGGCTCTCCGAGGGGCTGCCTTCAAAGCGTGGCTGCTGCTGCGCTGTGTGGGCACGGTGATGGATGAGCTCACCCTTCGCAGGGAATGCCGGCCCCTGCAACAGCAGCGCTCTTGCACAGGTCGAGAGGGAGGATGGTAAGGAACAGGCACCCCCTCCGTTATTACTAATATTAAAAGCATCTGCAGCTGCGGGTTGGGAACCTGCTGAAGAGCGACGCGTGTGCCGCAGGCCTCGCGGGACCTCTGGCAAACCCCTGCATGGGTGATACACGCTGACCGATGCTCCGGAGGGGACGGGTAGAGAAATCTTCGGCAGCAATCCCAGGACAAAGGTGAGGACGGCTGAGAAATCGAGGTGGGAGGATGCCATCCAGACGGGAAAAATGTTGAAGCTGTGAGGAAAGAAAGGAGCTTAGGGCAGGGATGATACCCCAACCACGTGGCCGGAGGAGGAGGTGTGAAGAACTTGATGGGAAACACAGGACTAATCGATGGTGGGGAGGAGGGGGAAAGATGAGGTAAAGGATGGTGAAACAGCAAGAGTCCTGAAAGTCCTATGAGGAGAGGCTGAGGGAGCTGGGGTGTTCGGCTGGAGAAGAGGAGACTCAGGGGGACCTCATCGCTACAAGTGCCTGAAGGGAGGGTGCAGTCAGGTGAGGACGGGCTCTTCTTCCGAACCAGTGCCAGGACAGTGTGTCAGGGAAGGTTCAGGTTGGGTCTCAGGCAGCCCTTCCTCCCGGAGAGGGTGCTCAGGCACTGGGATGCTCTGCCCAGGGCAGGGGGAGTCACAGTCCCTGCGAGGGTTTAAGGAGAGGCTGGATGTGGCACTTGGTGCCCTGGGCTGGCCGTGGCGATGCTGTTGAGTCATAGGCTGGACCTGA
>NW_009693637.1:0-3696 GCF_000703405.1 Apaloderma vittatum
CTACCCTGCTTTTTACAGTAGTAGTAAGTACGTGCCTGTTCCCTTTATGCCTGTTTCATTAATGAAGGAGACAAAAATACAGAATGGCAAGTCAAGCCCTTCTCTTTTCTCACGGGCATAGCTCCCACTTCTGAGCATGAGGCTAAAGTGGCAGGCAGAGAATGTATTCTACAGAAATCCCTTGCAATAACATAATGATACCCTCAGCTACACAAAAACTAGCCAAGTGGCATCGCTGCCTGCATCACCTAACACGTGCACAAAACAGGGGCAAGGGAATGAAAAGATATTTGGAAGGAGTGAGTGCATTGATTATACAGCCGCATCTTTAAACTCCCGACTTGCAGCTAATATTAGAAAGCTCCACCGGCTTACTCAGCAGAAGTGCTCGACTGACATTCAGCCATTCTGTTGCGCAGCCAGAGGGTACAGCTGTTTGACAAGCTTCAGCCAGGGAGTTTTTACACACTGTGGCTTTCAAACTATATTAAACCAACATCAGCCTTCTCCGATCCAGAGGTACAATTTAATGGCTTGGCTTACTCTCTTTGCAACCAACAAGATCAGGCAACTACTATTTGATTACAGTGACACCGCTCTTTTTTGCTTATCTTACTTAAATTTAAGTGGTAATACTTTATCTGAAGCATGCAGTACTTCAGCACTGTAGTACGGAAAGGTGGAATTGGGGAACATAAAAGGGAGGTGAAGAGGGGTTTTATTACCTGTCTTATTTTCTGTTTGGCTAGTTAAACGTGATGCACTCTCTGTTCCTTTTGTCTTGGTATCTGTCGATACTGTTGTTTCACTACAATAACCAGTCTTCTGACCTTTCTGAAGATAAATACAGCTACTGCAATATTCTACCATAGTCAAACATCTACATAGGAAAACATGGTGAGCCAAGTGAAAAAGGCACGTTGACCTTGTTGGATAGTGAAAGAAATACCTAATGCTGATGCGTGGTTGTCATGGTTTAAACCTGTCCAGCAGCCAAACACCACAGAACCACTTGCTCATGCTCCACTGCCCCAGGGAACAGAGGAGAGAGTTGGAGGGGTAAAGGTAAGGAGACTCACAGGTTAAGATAAAAGCAATTTAATAATTGAAATAAAATCAAATAAAAACAAAAATTATAATAATAGCAATATTAGAATATACAAATGAGTGATGCACAATGCAATTGCTCACCACCTGCTGACCGAGGCCCAGCCCATACCCAGCTAGGGGTCCTGGAGGAGAAAATGCTAAAACCACAATCCCAGAAGAGCGAGTCAGCTTCCCGGCTAACCCTGACCCATAAACTGAGCGTGACATTGTATGATATGGAATATTTCATCGGCCAGTTTGAGCCTATTGCCCTGGCTGTGCTCCCTTTTGGCTTCTGCTGCACCTGCACATTAGAAAGTCAGCGGAAGTTGAAAAGTCCTTGATTCCTTAGCAACAACTGAAAACATCAGTGTATTATCAGCATTCTTCTCATACCAAATCTCATACTGAATCCAAAACACAGCCCTATTCTAGCTACTAAGAAGAAAAAATTAGCTCTATCCCAGATGAAACCAGGACAGTGGTAAACTGAAAAGGTTGTTTTTTCTGTTATATTACAAACTAGTAAAATATAACTACGTCTTTATTTTATATAAGCAATTAGGATTTACTGAAAACTAATCTTTCAGCCCTTTGTTCAATGATGACTCTTTGAGCACTGATTATCTTTCTGAAAGCACCAATAGCAGGCTATCCACACACCCTACCCAGAGACACTGTGGGAGTCCCAACTCACAGACTCCTCAACTATTTCTCTATATTGGAAAAGTCAAAATGCTTGAGTGAACCTGTTCATCAAAATGCTGGTCCGTCTGCTTTAAAATGATAGGAGTTATTTCAGAGCTGCTGAAGTGTGAGTGAGGGCATGATGGGTGCACACAGGTGTTTCCAAGCCATCCCATGCTTTCTGCCAGTTCATCCAAATCTAATATCCCAGATCATGCAGTGCTGCTATTCGTAGCCTCTCCTCAGATGGGAATGACAACAGCTGAATTTGCTGTGCTATACAGAGGCTTCCCTCAGTAAAAGTACTCAGTAGGGAACAAGGATTTTTGAGGCCACCTTCTTCATGTAACTTGTGAGTTCAAAGCTAATTTGTGTCTGTTTGTTTTCACAAACCCTAAAGAGCAAAAATCAAATTTGCTGGGTACAGACACAGGCACCTCAACTGCTAACACTGACTTCTCCATATCTGAATTTGTTTGGGTTTTTTATTCACTTTTCCCTCACTTGCTATCTCTGATATATTTTAAAAGCCTGTGGAGGAAATAAATTTAATGAAACCATAATTGATTCTAGATGCACATCCCTAATAAAAGCTGAATTAATTTCCAATACTAAGATTATGGCCTGGATGCCAAGCTAGGGCTGAAACAGGTACGTGTTTTTTTACAGATGAGGAACAGAAGCTGAGATGTTCCTGCCCTGACTTTCTTTAGCAGTAAGCCAAAGCAACAATATTACACCATCCTCATCACTCATAGGCTAAGTTTTTAATTCATTCACCCCAGGCAGCTGAACCACCCAAGCAGGGAGATACGTTCCCCGTGGACTCCTCTTCAGTCCACAAAGATCAGTGCTTGGTGGGGGTCTGATTCATTTTAGGTAGGCTGGGCTCTCTCTCAGGCAACCGGGCACCCAAATCAAAGCGCCTGGGCAGAATCCCAAATCCCATGACATGAACAAAGCAACGTGAATGGAGAGTCCTGCAGCAAAGCTGTAACAGGACTCAAGCTACCTCAGTTCAGAAGAGATGTCCTTGCCTCCATCACATGAGAGCTGATTTCCTCTGACTTAATGCAGTCCTTCTCACCAGAGCAACTAAATTCATATTCATTACAGTAACACATAAATACATAGCAAAAACTACAACTCATACATTTATACTGCTCATGTAAGGCTCCCCAAACACCTCCTCAATCATATTCACTCAGAACAATCATATGCACTAGAAAAGAAGCCCTGGAGTGTAAAGGTCAACTTTAAAGTCTTGAACGGCTTTGAGTCAGACACCTTCAGCCCGACTTGCAGCACCCACTCCCTGTACTGAAAATCACCGGGGCTGGGAATGCCTGGGAGCTCACCAACATCGAGCTCACAGATGCCTGAAATCAGGTCCTCTGCAATGGAGCCCCTTTTTAAAGGCCTGACTGAATTTTGACTTCCCCAAAGTCACAAATCCAGCTGGGAGCACAGTCAGGAAGAGAACAAGCCCTTGAGCTATTAAAAGTCACCCTGCTTCCAGTTACTAAAGTGATGTCCCACTGTTGTTTACATCCTACCTACATTGTTTTAAAAAAAAAAAAAAAGGAATGCAAAAGCAGATGGGCATTCCCAACACACCTGACTTTTTTTTTTTACAATGTTGGTTTGTCAAAAAGAATTTCAACAAAAATACTGCCTACCTTTAGAAATGATACGGCACAAAGCGCACACGCAATTTAGCGGCGCTTTCACAAAAAGGGGCACCGGCAACGCAGCCCGAGCAACGAGCACTGCGGCAATTCGGAAAGATAGAGGGAACCAGGAGCAGCTCAGCCGTTTATTTCACAACAAAACAGGTTTAAAGAAAGCCTCGTCTGCTCTACAGGGCTCAGCGTGAGATGACACTTGCACCGTGGGCCCAGGGCTGGCGCCCCAAGGCAC
>NW_009693638.1:0-14735 GCF_000703405.1 Apaloderma vittatum
ACACAATGGCCTGGATTGAAAAATAAATTTAAAAAGATCAAGATCATCCAGTCCAGCC
Source organism: Apaloderma vittatum (assembly GCF_000703405.1). Classification (NCBI taxonomy): domain Eukaryota; kingdom Metazoa; phylum Chordata; class Aves; order Trogoniformes; family Trogonidae; genus Apaloderma; species Apaloderma vittatum. Next base: position 59 of record NW_009693638.1, read on the forward strand.
CTTAAAGTAACACTGACAAGTCCTCGATTAACCACGTCCCCAAGCACTGTGTCTGCACAACTCTCATTCCTCCACAACTCTCATTCTTCCACCCCTCCCCTGAGCGACCTGTTCCAACCTGACGGCCCCTGCGTAAGGAAATTCTTCCAATTTCACTAAAGGAATTGTTCCAAATACCTTCCAATGCCTTTCAGTAGATAAATTTTTCAATCTAAACCTCCCCTGAAAGGTTTAGGTCGGAAGGGACCCTTAAGATCTTGTTCCAACAGAGGAACCCAGCATTTACTCGGCCATTTAGGTCAAGTAAAATAACGCAACTGGGCCACATAACTTAAATTTTCTGGCTATAAATTGTAGCAGTTCGCCAGCTGTAGGCAGTAAAATGCAAGCAAAGGAGCCTCCCTCGGGGTCTGGTGTGTAAACTTGTGGGAATAACATTTCTCTTCAAAACATACAGCCCCAAACAAAAGGTAATGTAACTTCAGGATGAAGCAAAAAAGGAGGAGCACAACAGGTGAGAGTTATTTAGGTAATTTTATTTATATCCCCGCTCCCCAGTAGTGGGGTTCTGTAGATCTATTCCTTGTGTAAGGACTTGTCTTTCAGGTTTCCCACACCATGCAGGAAGGAATTGTGTTTGTTCCATAACAATAAAATCTGTCCACAAAAGCTGTAAACATTATTTTGAGTCCTTTGTTACTGTCTCCTTCAAACACACACACAATATTTGTATCAAGGAATTTCTAGGTGACCTTTAATGCCTAGTCCTTGACATAATCTTTTGACCTTTTAAAATTTTTTTTCCTTTTTACTTTTTTTAAGCAAAAATAGCTTGATGTGAATATGGTGGGGTTTTTTGGCGACTGGTATCTGACAGAATCATCACATTCCAGCCACTTGCTTAGAAAGTTTCGGAAACGTGCCCTGTTCTAATCCCGCAGGGATATCAAACCCTCGCAAGGTCCATTTCTTGGTCTGAGCCCTCCCTGCTTTTCCATCTCGAGCAGCACAGAACCTCTGCAGCGTCTCATCCAGCCGTGTCTCGACACTCGCGCTGCACTGAGAGCAGCCGACCCGTCTCGCAGCGCTGGGGTGAGGAGCCTGAATGTCGGGGTGTCCTTTTTTTTTCCCCCTCCCGCTCGTGTCCCTGCGTTCAGCCCGTAGCGGTGAGCGCGAGTCGAAAGCGATGCCGCAATCCCTTCCGACCCGCCAGCCCGTTTCAACAGTCTCGCTCAAATGCGCAGAATCTCCTCCGCCCGCGCGGCTCTGGGAGCGCCGAGGTGAGCGGGTCCTATTTTATCATTAAGACTCTTTCAAGTAATGCTTTCTTTCGGCTCACAAATAAATCAAGGACAGCAGTAAAACAAGAAAGGAAAATAAATCTTCTGATTGATTGCAGGCAGAACAGATTCCTTCAGCTCTTTGCTTTCTACGCTTGAGTTCAGTAATGGCACGTAGTTTGTGGGTTGGTTTTTTTCCTAGCAAGCTGTCTGTGCTCTCATTCCAAACCATGCACGTGACATCCAGCAGCTGTGAGGGTCCCAAACAACCGACCCAATGCAGTGCTTTCCAGGGCTGTCGGTCACTAGTAAATCCAGGCTATTTTCACGGAATTTCTCATTTTCCTTCAGAGATATTCTGAAGGATTTTGATGAGATTCTCCAGGCCAAAAATATAGCCGTGGTCTGGCCCGTCGTAAGTGGTGTGATTGCATTTGGAGCCTTTAAAAGTTGTGTGGGCGAAGTCTATCATGCGGACGTCAACTCTGGAGTGATGGCTGCCGTGTGGCGTGGCGCAGTTTGTTTTTTGGAAGTGAAGGTGGTTATCCAAGGGCGCCGTGTTCTCCTTGGGCTCTTGTCCATCGTAAATGATGAGGAGTGAGCTGGAGTAGAACCTGTAAGAGCTCTGCTTCCTAATTACAGACAGCAGAGCTTTTAACTGCAGGATGATGGGCTCCAGGAGATCTGTTCGGAGGTGGTTACCGTTGCACAGGAACTGGCACAAGGTTTGCTTGAATCCCTCAGGAGAGAGCTTCCTGCCGTAATATTTATCTTTGCAGAGAAAATGGCCAGTGTCTGGTTGGTAAACCTTGAGGGAAGAGAGCAACAATCCAGATTCAGTTGTTCAGTTTTGCCAAAACTCTAGATTTTTGTCCTAATGTAGGGAGTTCAGACCCAGGCTGAGGAATGGGACGCAGATCCTCTGCAGTCTAGCAATATCTAGCAACGCACTGCAGGCTTCTCGCTGAGTCCCACCTCCTGTCTTTTCTGCAGATTTAAACTGTTCAATTTAAACCACTAGTGCAGATTCTTGTTCTAGGGCTATAAATTACCTCTTTGAGAAACTCAAATAGCTGTAAGTCATAGCCATGTCACTAGTGATTTAGGGCATTTTCCCTCTGGCTATGGCAGGTGCTTGCAGCAGTACAGGAGTAGCCCAGCTTTGTGCCTTTTCGTGGTACGTATTGCATGGGTAGCAATAATCTTGTTTTCTTAAACACTGAGAGGCAAGATGTAGACAGAAATTTGTGTGTGACACTGGCAACACTGAGTAAGAAATGAAGGAGGGAATTCAGAATTAGCTCTCACGCCAGTTGTAATTTAAAGGATAATCTGCTCAACAGAAGGATGTCAGAGACCAGAAAAGGACACAGGGTTTGATGCCGAGTGTTTACGCTGCTATATACGTGCTTTATAATCATCATTCTCATAATTATCCTTCAGGCAGCAGCAGAATAACTGCTTGAGAAGTGTGAGTGAAACAAATGCGAGGTTTCGGTTTCTAGAAGGAAGGGCAGCAATTTTGGGCAAGAGAAACCATAATATTTAGCACAAAATAAACCCTTCGCTCTTGCGGCGACGGGAGGAGGCAGCTCCGTGAAGGCACGAGCAGGGCAACGGGGTGCTTTCCTGCTTTTGTTTTTGGTTTGTTTTGTGGGGTTTTTTTTGTGCAGCAGCCTAGAGCTGAGCATGAGAGGGGAGTCTGTGTTCGTGTACAGGCAGGTTCTCGGCTGCGGTAAACTGGTTCCAGCTGCTCGTACTGGTGACAATGGTGCGGAGTGGTGCTTGTGCAGCCCCGCTTGTGAGAGCAGCCAGATCTCCGGCGGTCAAAGCGGGGTGCGAGGGAAGGGTTACCCTGTGTGTGCCATATTCTGTGTTCTTCCCTAAGCATCCTCTCCTGTTTGAGGAGAAGGACACGCAGCTGAGCGATCAGTTCTTACAGCCTGTATCTGGGGGGAGACGAGACTAAAACTGTTTCGATTTACACCAAAAAAGAGCCCCTTCAGATTTCCAGTCGAGTCATGTGATGGGCAAATACCAAAAGGCCTGAGGCTTGATCTTACCTGCATCCCGCAGATGCGAACACCCAGAGAGGCAGAGGTGCTTTGCTCACACTTCTTGATCTGCCGGGCTTTCTTCTCCTCCGAGGCATCATCGCCGTGCTGCCGGGTTCCCATCTTTAGGTCCAGGATGCAGGGATAGTTGTATTTTGATACCACGTTTTCAAGCAACAGAAACTCTGAACATAAGTCAAGGGAAACCCAATACTTTTACATTCTAACTAGAAGAGGTCTTAAATCAGAGCAACTGCTGACACTCTCCATAATAGCTCACAACTGTAATGAGACTTTCGGAGCCAATTTTGCCAACATGTCATTGCTGTGGGCCCCTTGCTGCCAATTTCAGTTAATTTACGCTAGTCCAGTCTTACCAATTAAAGCACCAACAGCTCCATTCTCTAGTGACACGATAGCCCTGGGCTGTCAGTCCGACACCTTGCCTCGCTCCACTGGGTGCAGGGAAGTTGTTGAACTGTGTTACTCACATGAATGGTGGGTAATGAAGCATAATAGGAAAATAAAAGGCGAGGCAGCTGCTAATTCCTGTACAGTCGTGTTTTCAAATGTATGCCAAGAGGATCCTTGACTTACACTGAATACACTTGGTGAGAAGTGGGTTTGCTCTGTTCTTATTTTTTTAAATAAACAGAGGGAGAGGATAGCAGAGGAACTATATTCTGTATTTCCCTAAAGGCTAAGCAGAGAAAGGGTGCATAGCCCTGCAGTAAAACATACATTGATTATGAGCTCTTGTTTGTAGCCAAGACTATGCTGGAGGGGAGAGAGGAAAAAGGATACGATGAAGTTTGTTCTCATTATGCTTGGAGGACATGCGGTTCAGGTGCTGCCTGTGACAGTGCAGTCCCCAGGGGTTGTAGCTCTTTCTTTCTGGCTGGTTTCCATTCGCATCTTCCAAAAGTGAATCTGTGTGGTACTGAAGGTCTGGCCTCAATAGCATCTTCCCCGGGCAGCTAGACAAAACACACAAAAGAACACGTTTGGTTTATAAGCTCCAGAAGAGAATATTTCCTCCCCTCCTCTTTTGTAGAGCGGCAAACTTGGTAAGGTGAATTCTCAGGGACTCTCAAAGGAAACATATTCATCATGTCCAACCTGCAGAGATCCTTTGTTACTCCGTAAAAGTAATTTTCAGAAAGTCAGCTATTGCCAGGTGCCAATATTTTCTTTCATTACAATTTTAAAGTGTGCTTGGCTCCTGCGAAAAGCACCATTCATAACACCAACGACCAGGGATCTCTATTTATCTACCTAACGGGCATGCCATGGGCAAATTTTCCAACAATAGGAACGATTCCCAGTTTAGAGGGGTTGGCTTTGGGGAGGGGAGGGAGCGATGGGGAGATTTGTTCTCCTTGGAGGGTCATTCCTTGATCTCATAGAATCATAGAATGGCTGGAAGGGACCTTAGAGATCATCTAATCCAACCTCCCTGTCGTGGGCAGGGACACCTCTCACTCATCCAAAAACCATATCTCCCATCACACCAAGGGCAGTGGTTTCACCGTAGCAATATTGCACCCTTCAGTCATAGCTGGCTTTTCTGGACCAGTATGAGATGAAAAGTCTTTTCTGGACCAGTTTGAGATGAAAGATGTCTTGCAGAAAGCCTCTGTGAGCCCTAAGGTTGCTGTGTGCTTGCAAACACGGCAGCAGTGCCGTTCAGAGACAGCTCTCCCCTGGGATGAGGACAGGATTAAGCCACCTGGGGGCTGCTACTTCTGGCTGGCTACCAGCAGAAGTGTGATACATGCTGTCTGCTTGTTGGCTGGCCTCAGGGGGCCTCTCCTCCTTTTGGAGCGTGCGACGCTCCGAGGAAACAGGTTTAAAGCAGGATTTGAGGCATATATTTGAACAACAGCATCTCAGCTATAGCCAAACCTGGCCCGCTCCATCTACAAGCAGGGGAGGAGATGCACCATGAAGCCCCCGAGCTGGGCTTTGCTTTCCCTCGCCTTGGCTGGGCATTGCTTTTGCTCACTTTGCTTTAAACCAGGAGTCGTGCTACCAAAACCATCCCTGTTAGACCCTAACGGCAGGCGAGGACCAGGACGATGTTTGCGGGGGGCGGCAGACCCTCACCTGTCTTTGAAGGTCTTGGTGAGCTGCGTGTGGCTCCACTTGACGAGCGTGTGCTCGGCGCTGGTGCCGGTGTTGGCAGCCCACTTGCGTTTGTGCCAAATTGTCACTGAGGAGTCACCGAGGGCGTTGTCCAGCCGGCCACAGTTCTCCGCCTGCAGGCTAGGGCTGGCGAGCAGGGTCAGGTTGCCGAGGCTGTCTTTTTTGAGGTACACCGACACAATGCCTGGATAAAAAAGGGGGAGAAAAGCAAACAAGAATGAGGTTAACCCATGGGTTGGCCACCATCTGCACCAGCCCAAGGTGGTCCAGCTTTCCTGAGAGAGCTGGTGCTGAGCAGGACCGCTGCCTCCTCGTATTTTTGTGGCCTCTCACACTGATGCCACTCCGATCTGAGGTCCGGTAAACACCATTTGTCTGAAGCCCTGGAAAACAGCCACAGACTTTTTCAATGTTCCCTCCTCTCAAGATTTGGCTTGGAACCTGCCTGCTCCGAACATCGTGTTCCTTCATCCTCCATCCCTCCAGGCTCTGCTATGCTGCAAGTGACCCAGCAAAGACCCTCGCCTTGGACCCGAAGCTCCTGGCTTATTTATGACAAGGGATATGTCTCACTTTTTTGAGACAGGTTGGAAATGCTTTTCACTGGCAGGAAGCGAAAGGAAGGTTGGGGACCAGGAATTTTCCAAAGGCAACCAGCATGCCAACTGTTTCCTTTAATTGGAGAGCCCCCCAGGAGCAAGGGCAGAGGCATGTGCATGGGCTGGCAGCGCTGCCTGCCTACGTGATGCCCGTATATTGTCATGGTCATGTCCTTCCTCAAGTGCCAAGGACCAGCACCCGAACGGCTGACGGGGGACGGACCGGACCCTCACATGTCCGGTGTTCACGCACAAGGGGGAACATGACCATGACCAGGGATTATTAGTTTCCACCCTGGGTGTTAAAAACATCATTGTGTATTTTAGCACTGCAATTTTCCTTGACTCTAACAGGAATTGCAGGGCTCGAATGCCGCTCAGACCATCACATATTTAGCCCAATCTCAGCCCATCCCTGGCATGGGGACGGCTGCCTCCGCGTCTCAAATGACACGGCTCGTGTACCAGACAGCTCTGACCTTTCTGGGAAAGGCTGATAACTGCAGCCCCGTTCCTGCAGCTCTCTCAGGGCCGTCTGAGCCTCTCAGAGCAGCGGAGGCATTTTTAGAGCATCGCCCTTTGGGGCTCGCAGGGGATGCCAGCTGCATGAGTCGTGCCCGGCTGCTTTCAAGTCGGTCTGCAGTAAGACAGATCCAAAAGAGGACGGTCAAGGCTGTTGGACCAGCAAAACTCAACACTGGAAAGAGCCCCAACACGTGGAGCTGGGTTTTATCCAACTGTCCCCAGGGTATCCTCGCTTGGTCTGTTGGGCACCACGGGGAGATGCGTTTCGGCAGCTTAACAAACAAGGCAGCTCCCTTCTCCCAGGCAAATTCGCCAAAGCAAATAAATACGCAGAATCCCTTCTCTCCATTTAAAGCGAGATTATAGTAAGTAAACAGAGCCAGAAGGATTTGCCTGCTCTGTGTGCATGCACAGCCCTGCCTGCTGAGTTTTGCTGACTGAGGGAGGTTTTCACTGCCCAAACTGCAGGAACCCTCTGGGTCTGGAGCCACCTTCGTTAGACTCAGGGTGCTCATCCCTCCCATAACCCTGCAGCTCCACCTGCATTCGGATGTACTTCCCCTCCATCCGTGGTACAGCCCCTCTGCTCAGGCACCACAACCATTTCTGGTCCCTTTTGCTGTAAAATCAGCATTAATCCAAACAGTGCACCATGGCAGGCTCGGTTAAATCAGCTAATTTTGCACTGAAATGGGGGAGGAATTTACACTGGCTGCTATGCCATGGGAGCTTGGGGAGGGGGGGAACCTTAATTAGGGGTAAGTAATATTTTTAGCTATCTCAATCCTTTGCTCATGCTGAGGGTGAGCACAGGGAGCTCTGTCCTTCCTTCGGCTCCGAAGTTACACACCTAATCTTTTGCTGAGGCCCATTTGTAAAGAAATCTGTGTTACAGATACCTGAAAGCACATGAAATCCCTATCGGTTCCGATACCTGCTTTGAATTTTCAGGGGAGGTGGGCAGGAAAAAAAAAGCCAGCGTATCTTTTGCCTAATTCAAAGCCTTTTGATTTTTAAAAAGTCACTGCGAGGCGAATGGGGTCCTCGATTCCAAATCTAGCTCTCCGCCTCGGTTACAGCTCTATAGCAGCCTGTAACCTTAAAAACTGTCCCAGTTACATATCTGCAAGCCAATGGAGCTGTGCTGATTTACATAGCGCTAACAATCTGGCCCTAAAAGTGTTATATATAGCATGAAACTAAGAGTTCTTAAGTATCTTACATTAATATGAAAATTAACGGGGAGATTTTCAAAGGCAAGAGCAAGTGGTTAGATTGCAAGGGAACGTGATCCTCTCGCTCCTTCCAGCTGAAAACGCCTGTCTCCAAAAACCTACAGCTCAGCCTGAAAAAGACTTTTGTTTCCTGGTGCGCTTCCGTACGGGTTTCGCATACGTCCTGCGAGTGACCTACATCTGCAAAACAAATCTCTAATGCGTGGCTACCGACTTTCTCTTTTATTGCCACAAGAAAACATCTATCTGAGAGCAAAGATGTATTTAGGCACTTGTCTTTGCTGGCCTTTTAGTGTCACCAAACCCACAATGCCCCTCCTGTCCAGCACCAGGGTATTTACGGGTGCTGTCACCACGCTAGTGGCATCCCAGTGATCCCCAGGAGCTCTACCCTCATGGATTTATTTTTAAATTTACAAGTGCATTTATTTGCTGCCGCGTGCACTAAGAATCTGAGCAGAACTGGGCTTGAAAACAAGTCTCGCATTCCCTTGCAAGGGACAGGCAGAGGTTTGCAAGGGGCTGGGGAAGGGGGAAAAGCTGGTCCCAAGGTCACCAACCTGCCTGAAATGGTTGAAGTGAGGAGCGGACGTTTTCTAAGCAGCCGACTCGGTGTTAGATTTGAATGATGACATTTGATCAGCATCGCACATAATGTCACCATTACATAAGAGTCCCCGAGCCGTCCCCCCGCAGCCTAAGAATAGAGATGAGGAACGTGGACACATGTCGACGGGTGATGAAGACCTCAGGATTATTCCCCCTGATGCTCAAAGCCTCCCCTCCTCCCTGCCATCACCCTCATGGGAAAAATATGTTCAATTTCTTTAATTTTCCTGGTATTGAGGGCTGGGACAGTTACAATCAGAAAAAAAAAAATGTACACGCCCAATGCCAAATTGGAGAAGAATTGCTATTTAATTACCCCTCGTTGCAAAACTCACTGGGACTTGCAAGAGAAGACAAAAAGGAGACAAAAAAGTATTAATAACCTGCCCATCCCTGAACTGATAAGCTGGGACTGTTTAACATCTTTATTAGAGAGACAGAGCAAGGCTCAACTCTCCAGCACCAAACCCTGGCCCCGGCTAAAGAAAATTAGAGGAAGACTTGTTTTCTCTCTTAAGCATCTTTTTAATATTGTACCATAAATCTGCAAAGGCCCCTGACTTTCTGGGAGAGATTGGATTGGAAGCGCATCCAAACCGTGGCTGACACTTAGATCTCTTTTCTTTGACGCTGAAGGACCAAAAGATATTTTAAGTTTTTACATGACAACTGAGCTTCTCGCCTCTTGCAAAAAAATCCAGGGTCGGGAGCTTTATGAGCAGCACAAGTCTGGCAGTAAAAGCAGAAATAGCAAAGGAATAAGAAAGCGGGGGAGGGAGGATGTCTTAAAAAAAGTACCAAGACCCCCACAGACGGCGAGGGCTGCTCTTCAGTACCTAAAATGAGAAATTCAGCTGGGAAAGTGGTTCAGGGCAAGAAGAGTTCGAGAAGGAGGGGACTGGGCAGTGATGGGGTCCAGGCGGGAGGCTCTTCCCTGTCCCGGGAAGGTCTCGCCTGGGGCAGAACAGCTGCCTGGATGTGATTTTTAAGAAGTTCACTGATCTGTGCTTCTGGTTGCGCTGAGTTTTTAGGCTCAGTATTTCAGGCTGACCTCAGGATCTCTCCTCCAGCTTGCGCTGGTGCCAACCCCAACCCTTTCCTTGCCCTCAACAGCTTCTCCACCTCTGACACAAACCTTCACCTTCTCTAAAACCAAGGCTTGGAGCAAGGAGACGATGGACGTGGGGAAAAGGCACCCTGGTACAGAAAACTATTCTCATCGGGTCATTCAAAGCTCTACTAAACAGAGCACATAACGTGTCAGATCTTGGGAGTGCTGTTTTGGACAAGGCTCTCCTAGTCCTGCTTTCCTCCTGCATCATTTACGTGCCATCAGACCAAACTATCTGGGGCCATGACCTGCAAAATCCTCCAAGCAAGCACTGTTGGTAAATCCCATCTTACTCCTGCCCCTTCTTCTGTGGTTCTCCTGTGTCTACCCTCTGTGCCCAGGCTCCTGGCTCCTTGGGAGGGGATAGTGTTCATGCTCTTAGCCTCCAGTTCAGACCAGTTTCAGCCCTATTCCACATGCCAAGGCGCCCATGGCAGCAAGGGGATGGGCCGAGGGGAGCACCTCCTGGTGCCATCAGCCAGCGCCCAAGCCTTATGACACATCAGAGACCCTCTCAGTTTCACAGACCTCCTCCGGGCATGCGCTCACCCAGGACACATCCTTGTTCAGCAAAACCTGCACAAGCCACGGGTCTCCACAGCCCAGACCCAGCTCGACCAAGCTGGAACATCCCGTGCTGCCACTCGCCCCTTATCCCAATGTCAGGACTAATCCTGGCGACAACAGTGACCCGCAGCTCCTTCCCCACCATCTCCCCCTACCTTTGTACTGGGGCGTGAACTGCCTCATGGCCAAGGGTAGCGACTCGTAGAAGCTCAGCTCCTGCGAGACCAAGGGCTTGCAGACTGTGTGCTCGTCGTACTTCATCATGCTCATGTGGCCGCCCACCTGATGGACAAAGGGCTCCAGGAGGACGGCGGTCCTGCTCTCGCTGGGGTCCAGGGGGCTCTGACCCACCATGGTGCTGGGCGAAAGGTGGAGGGGGGGCTCGCTCCTCTTTAGCGGCAGCGCAGGGGGATCGCGAGAGGGATTTGGGACACGCTGCGCTGGGTCTGTTGGAACCCACGCTAGGTTTCCACCGACGGTGTCTGCAAAATAGAAAGTGGAGGAGAGCATGAGAAAGGGGGACGAGCCACCACAGGGTGCAGCCTGTGCTGGGCACCGAGGGCACAGCCGGGAGGGATGAGATCTTCAGGTGCCCAGGGGCTGGCAGGGAGCTCCAGCCTGAAATGCAGAGTCCAAAAAAGATCCAGTTTAGATCTGCTGGGGACAAAAGAAACAGAAGGGAACGATCGAGAAGAGCTATCGAGTTAATGCGGTGTCCTTGTCAAAGCAACTGGATCAGGGCATTCCTTGGACCGGTAATGCCAGGTTATTAATACACTGTATTAATGACACCCCCTGCTGCGAAACAGCCCCAGTTTACTTTACGAGACAGTGCTAATGATGCTCTTAGTCCTTCCCAAGCTAGGACTTTCCTTGCAAAGGAGATTTATTGACAAAGCCTCTGCAAGCTCACGCCCCTAGGCAGTCACTTGCTTCTTAACACTGCTGAAGGGGTTAGCAACATTTTCTGAGCCTTCTGAAGAAACCTCCCTTTGGGGCATTCCCTGGGCATTAGCAGGAGCGTTTCCTCCACCGTGCTAACACGTGGCACGAGGACGTGTCAAACCAGCACCCAGAGAGTTCGCACCCAAGCGCCGGCTCCCCTGAGCTCTCCAGCCCTGCCCTCTGCTACAGCCACATCCAGCAACAAATCTGCCCCTGATTCTTGCCCCTGAGAGAAATTCCCCCTTGATTTTGACAGCAACGAGTCCTGGCTCTAAACCACTAAGGTAGGAAAAGTGTGGGTAGGGACCACTTCTGGGCCATATGGCCTCAGCAGCAGCACCCTGGCTTCGCTTGCAAGTACCCATCAACACCCACGCCTTCGTTTTATGGAGCCCATGGACGGCTCTTGCTCTGGTGGATATCGGGCAGGGGAATCCCATAGCCACTGAGGAAAGCAAAAAGGCACCTGAGCTGAAATTTATGCTGGGGAAGCAGTCTGGCTTCATACCATCGAGGCAGTAAAATCAAAGGAAGACACTCCAGAGCCCAAACTAAAACGTGTGGGGAAAAAATGAAATAAAGTCATCCTTCTGAGGACCAGGCTGCTCCCAAGTCTCTGCAAGCAGGGCAAGGCTCAGATTTTCCTCCAGAGCTTGAACCTGGAAGCTTAAACCACTGTAATGCAGCGTATTCCCCATCCTGCAACAAAGAACCAACGCTCCACTGCTTAAATTTCTCCTTCACACTCCTGCTGCTGCAATGAAACCACGGAGCAAACTAGTGCTCGGCGCAGGTGCCTGCTTTGTTTTTTGCCTGCAAGAGTGGGATGAAGTGGGCTGAAGGCAGAGAAGGGGAAGAAGAAACACTCCTACCTCCGAAACACACCGAGCAGCTCCTTTACCTTCCCCAAGGTGGGTGGTTTCCCCCCCCACTCCTCTATTCTTTCATCACCACACACTTTGGAGAGGACTTTCTACTCTACAATTACCAGCCTCTACCGGCACGGAGGGAACAAAGTCAGACCACTTAGATGAGTGCTTTTCAGCCGGGGAAGAAAGCAGCTCTTCAGAGCTTTTCTAGAAGTTAATAAAAGCATTTAGCATTTCACTAAGTTGCGGCAACTTTTTAAAGCGGATTTCTCCCTTGAAAGCTGTGGGCTTGTTGTGTTTGTTTCTTTTTTTTTTCCCCTCCCTTCCTTAAAAAAAAAAAAAACAACAAATAAAAGGAGAAAAGCAGAAAACAAACAAATTTCTCGTAAAGCCTCTTTGGAGCAGAGAACACAATATGATCTCAGTCCAGTACTTCGCGCTTCAGAGACAGTCCAAGGCTGAAACTTGGCTGATGTAAGACACTTAAAATTCTGGCAACCTTGGCATTACAAAGAGAGTTAAGGGGAAAAGAAACCCAACAGAGTTTGATAAGGTTCTTAGTGTCTTAAGCAAAACTCAGAGCAAGATTTGCAGGAAGAGAAAGAGGCTCTTTTCATTTAGATTTTGCTCTGAAGCTGCTCGTCCATTCGGAGCAGATAAATGTTACCGCAAACACTTACTGAGCTGCTCCGAGCTCCTCTGAAACAAGACACTCTTGAAATAAATCACTTCTGCCGGCTCAGGTTATCGTGAACGCCAAAAGATATTTACGTCACTAAAAATACACGGAATTGCAGATAAATCCGTATCCTCAAAACCCAGAAATCTTAAATATTTTTCCCCTACCTAAAGAAAAAAAAAAACAACCCAGAACAACAAAAAAACAATGCAGGCACTGCAGGTGAAGATGAGTCGGAAAATCTTGGGGAAGGACAACAGAGAGAACTCTCCTCTCCAGAAAATAGAGACCAAGATATTTTAAAACATCTGCATCTCCCTGGTGGCTGTCAGAGCACACCACCTTGCCTCCCGGCGCATCGCAGAGCATCGCTGGATGGAGATAGATGTGCTTCTTCTAACGATCACGGGTGTAACGAGGTCGTGCCAGGCTGGGGGGCACCGATGGCCGGGGACCGTCACCCCACGCCCTGCTCTCATCTCGGACCAAATGTCAAAGGAGTCTGAAGTAAACAGGTTATTTATTCCCAAGTCTAAACGCGGCCATAAGAAAGCAAGCAGATTAAATTCACTAATCTTTAATTAGTGCTTTACTCCATCGTTGTGGCTCTGTGTTTGATGTGGGGGCAAAGCCCAGCCCAGCCCTAGGAGACAGCCTGCGCCTCGTAAAGAGCTGGGGTCCTCTGAGCAGTGATAATTTGGAACGTTAAAAAGCCAAATCGCTTTAAAAGCAAGTACTCTGTCAGCACAGGGTCTTGTTCTAAGGCTTACGTATCGCGGTCAGCACCTTCCCCTCTGGGGAACCCGGCTCTTCGGAGCATCCCAAAGCACCCTGCTGCAAAGTCAGGTTTCAAGCGCTGCAGGGGGCTGCCAATTTTTATTTTTTTTTTCCACTTTGTTGAAAGGCTGTTGGTGTGAAGGGATCTGTATGTACGTAGCTCTTGGTACTGGAGCTGACCTGGAATCAAAGCCAGCTCCTGCACCACGAGCCCAGCCCACGAGCAAGGCGTAGGCAAAGCCCAGTTGCCCCATTTCCCTTCAGTCTTTGGCCTCGTGCCTCCAAACTCCGCAACGCCTTGGCCCGGAGGAAAACCCCACGGTTTCCACGGGAAAACCCCAAGGGTTTCAGCTCAGCATCCATCCCAGCAGGGCTGGAAGCAGGCACAGGCTGTTCACATGGGCAGGCAAGCGGCTGCAAACCTCCACGACCCTTCAGATCTGCCTTTCCTGCTCTTCCCTTGACTACAGCCAAAGTCAGAAATAGTTGCGGGGCAGCACCATGCTGGGAGCAAAAAGCTCAGCTCTCAGCACGAAACCTGGCTCCAACCACCCTGCCACAAATCCTTACGTGCACAAACCCTCAGCTCTTTCATCTTGCATCTCCTTCCCCGAAAGAAAACGATGCACATAAAATTGATGGCTGGTCCCCGCGTCCCTCACTAAAAAGATGCCAAGATTCCTGCACTGAAAGATTTATCCAGTCGCTTTGTGGGAAGCAGCGAGAAAAAAAATCGCAGTCGCCTTGCCTGGGGTGGGCGGGGTGCTGAGAGCTCCTTGGGGCTGGCCTGGGAGACGGGAGCTGGGGTGGGGTGGCCATGGGGCTGGCAAGGGTTGGGCTTCCCAACGGGACACGGGAATGTGCCTTGGGACCGCGGCGGCAAGCTCGGAGCTGCCAGCAGCACCGTGAGACGGGGGGCCAGGGTGCCACTGCATCCCACGGGTTCCTTCACCCCCCTACCCAATTTCTGCATTTCGTGCCTCAAACACCATCCACCCTTTTTCTGACCAGCCCCACGCTTTCCGACACCGCAACAGAGAAGCAAAAGCTCCCCAGGCTGCTCCAGAGGTTTGCAGCAGCCCCCTGGGTACCAGCCGTCCCCCTTGCTCCCTTCCCACAAGCCAGGGCTGCACTCGGAGCCTTCCTAATAATCTCTTGCCCATTCTCAAAAATCAAGTGTTTGTTCATCCTGCCCATATTCATCCCGCCCAGTGCTGATGCCGAAGCCCCCCTGGACCTCACCTGCTGGTCCGGCGGCGAGCGTGGGTTCAAGGCGCTGCCT
>NW_009693638.1:14779-16363 GCF_000703405.1 Apaloderma vittatum
GCCGGCGGGGAGCCCGCAGGCATTTGGGCCATCACCTGACTGCTGCCGTAGGTGCTGGCAAGCGCCTGGTATGTCCGGCTGACAGCTGAGCTTGAAAGAGGGTGGGCAGAGGCACCCTTGGGTGTTAAAGGAACACAAAGCCGCGTGTGTGGAGAGTTAAGGATGGAGGGAGAAGGGGTTGGCTGTGTGTGAGGCTTTCCAGAAAGCGTGGCCACGCTCCTGGCCACGCTCCGGTTCCCCTTGTGCAATAGCCTCTCCAGGAAAACAACTGTTGCTTTTTTCCCGTCTGTTTACCACCGCGTCGCCTGCAACTCCCCCAGCTCAGCCCTGCTGGTGTTTCTCACCTCCCCATGGGAGAGGGCAGGGGCGGTGGGAGCAGGACAGACCTTCCCAGAGCTCCCAGCAAATAAACCCCCCAGCTCTTCGCTCCCTGCATGGGGATAAAACACCAGGACGAGCCAAGGGATGACGGGCAAAATGTTGCTGGAGGGAAGTGGTGAGAGGGGCTGAGATGCTGGGGGACAGACCGAATCACCAGGTTTTTTTGGGGAAAAAAAAGCTTTTTACGTATGGGGCAATACTGGGGTTTGTCTGGAGTTGGGCAACCTCGATGCTGCCAAAAACCCTGTGCAGGGAAAAATGACACCCCGGCGCTTTGGGACTGGTGGGGGAATGGAAAAGTCCCAGGGAGCTTCCTGCCAGGGATGAATTGTTTCCTCCAGCGAGTCACGGGCAGCGCATACTCCCCTCCAGATCCCCTCCAACCACTGCTGGGCATCCTCTCCAGCCCATACATCCCCAAAAGTCAGGACCTATATATTATTTAGGGGATCCAGGCATCCCTCCAGGACGAGCAGGGGGTGGTGCCCACTCTCATCCCAGAGGACATGAAGCAAATCCGTGCCCACAACTGTGGCTCCGCCGGCTGCGAGGGGAAAGGTGCTGGGAGGGCTTTGCTGCAACACGGCGGGAGGTTGGCAAGACAATCTCACTGTTGAGGTAACGATTGATGGATGTGGTAATTCCTGCTAAGTGGAGGGGAGAAAAGAGGCTGACGAAAACCAGAGGGATCAAGCTGATAGTCAGGGGCAGAGACCGAGATTAAAGACAAGGATGAAACAAAGACCCCGATTCCCCAGCCCTGCCTTTGCTTTGCTTTATGCTGGTATTTTAACTCAGGAAAATGGCTTCTTTTTTAATCAGCTTGATTTCTGAAGGAAAAAAGCTGACGTGGGCACTCTGAGAAGCGAGCTGCAATGCATCCCCCACCAACTTGTTCTGAATTCACCGGCCAATCTCAGCAAAAAGCAATTGGATGAGGTGTCCGTGGGGTGCTCAGCATCATGGACCGTCTCAGCAGCAGGAGCATGCTGCTTCCCAGCACCTGCTTCTCCCTTCTCCTGTGCCCTGAATCAGGCTGGTCTGGCGGTTTCCTCTTCCTTTTCTGGGACAGACACCTCAGGGCAGTCTCCAAGCCAGCTCTCCCCTCGCCATGCCCGCCACGAGGTCACAGCCCCCCTTATTCTGTCCTTCACACGCTATAGCACATCGCTCCAAAAGCCCCTTGAAAAGAGAAGCCAAGCC
>NW_009693639.1:0-3533 GCF_000703405.1 Apaloderma vittatum
CGGGAGCGGAGCCCCCGAGACCGCAGCCTGCTTCCCCCCGCCTCTTACTGAAAAGGTGGGGGAAAAGATGCAGAGGAGGAAAAAATTAAAAAGCCTAGCGAGTTGCAGCACTTTTTGACAGCATGTTTATTTGGGTGAGTTGCTTGCCCAGCCTTCCCAGGAGCGCTGCGCCACAGGCACACACCCTTCCCCGACCCGTTCCCCCCGCCCCCCGGGCCGTGGGATTTGCTGCTTTCCCCGTCCAAAAAGCATGCTCAGCGCAAATACTGGTAGCTGGCTGCACGCCTTACTCGAGATCGCTAATCTCCGAGTGGGAGCCGGCCAGGAAAATAAATAAGAAACGTGGTCCCCTGCCTCCTTCAGCGGTAGCCGCTAGGAAATTCCCAGATAGTGATACACGTACATACAATCTTTTTCCTTTCTCTCCCCTGTGCTTATAACGCCACACGCTGTCTCAATCCGGGAACAGCTCGCAAGAAAGCTTCGACTTGCCAAGTTCGTTTTCTTGACACTTGAGACTTTTTTAGGGGGGAGCAAAATGGCTGGCAAGTGCCAATCCCCCCTCCCTTCCTTCCGGCACCTCCCTCCACCCAGCTGCATGGCAGCTAAAGCACTTTTTAATGGCATCCTCTAGTGCAGCAGCCCACTGGAAGTGTCAAGAAACACCTGGCTGCAAAAGAAAATAATGGGCTTTCTTTAAATATAGCCGTTTGCTTCAAAACCGGCATCCCAACAGCAGGGAAACCAGCCTGGCCCCACCATGCATGTCCACAAGAGGGGCTCGTCCTCCCCCCAGTCCAGCCCGAAGCTCCCCAAGGGCCGAGCCGAGGTACAATATCTCCCAGCCCATGAGGGCTTTGTCCCAAGAGCCTTCTACCTCTTTTGTTCAGCGGCCTGGTCCCTTCTAGCCCAAAAGAGGCCCCATAAAGCTGTCAGCCCTGCGGTGCTATGAAACACCCCCTTCAATAGCAAAGATGGGCTTTATAGCGCAAGGTGTCAGATTGTGGCGCACGATGACCTTAGCCTAAGCGTACCCCCTAATCCCCCCTCCACGGGTATTTCGTAGGAGAGGGGCAACCCCAAGCTGATCATTGAGATTCGGCACACACGTCCTTGGGGGGCAGTATTTAGAGGGTGTCAGGCAGGGTCGTGTGACTGTACCATGCGGACTGCAAGGAAGCAGACTTGCATTCCACCCACTCAGCCTGACTTCAAATTGTTCAAACTTTGTTTCATGACAGAGCATCTTATGAGAAGATTAAACCCCATAATACCAGGCAGGAAGATTCTTTATCTAGATCTCTGTTTGCAAAAAGTATGATCCCGGAGACTGGAATGCAAAGAAGAGTTCCCCCAAGGCTTGAATTATTGTCACCAGGACAGGGGAGGGAGAGGCAGGAGTGGTAAAAGGGACATTGATAATGCGCTACAACAAGTATTTAGAGCAAGCTTCTACATTTAAAATTCAAATACAGATCTTGAGTGCCTTGGAAAAGTGGCTCTGCTGTGCAAATAGTGCTTGGAAGGTCCTGGGTTTTTTGGAGAGTATGTGTGTGAATTGGCACATAGGGTTTCTGCACCTGAACAAATAGGGAGGGGGAGAAAAGGGGGGGAAGAAGCTGGGAAAAAAATGGAAGTGTCCTCTCTTCCAAGAGTGTCTGCATTTATTACATGAATCAGAATGACAATGCTGATCCTTTATTGGATTTTAATTAGAGAACCCAAACAAGCACTGCTCAAAGAAGCAGATTTTCACACCTCTGCCAATTCACTGGCGTGTTTGTAGAGCTGCTACACTACTAGATCTATTCATCAAGTCCCTGAATATGCAAACAAAGCTCTAGCCAGACCTTTACTGCCGGCTTGTAGGAAGGTGTAGTTTGCTAGCGGAGGGCTCCACATAAAGCACATAGCTTGTTTGTTGCCATGTCCTCCCTGAAGAGGCCTTGGAGATCTTGCTACTTCATTTCTGAAGGATAAGTGATAAAGTCTTTAGCAAATCAATAGTGGTCTAATTTTCACCCTTCCTGTCCTTCCTGAGAAAGTCATTAGGAGACACTCCAAGGATTTTTTTAAATCATAAGAGCTTTAGTACCAGCCACAGAGACAAAGTAAAAAATCCGACAGGCTTTGGGAGATAAATCATCAGGACTCTAAACTGACATAAGGAGTAGCTGGGAGAAACCAGGGGAAGGCAAGGGCAGGTTGAGGAATGTTAACAGCTGTAGCAAAAACACTTGCTACTGTGACATGCCATGGGCTACTACTCAATATATAGAAAATCAGAGGTTTTAAGAACTGCAGAGTCACTCAGTTAAGTCAGATACCAGCCTGGAAGAAGACACAGCTCCTCTCTCACCTCCTTGCATGTGGCTGCGCTTCAAGAAAGTATTTGCAAAGAGTGACTTAGAGCCTCATCGCTATTTCTTCTTTCTTTAAACTTGTGATTGTTCCTCTTGGAAGCCTCTCAGTAGCAGTTGGTGACAGCATTTGGTACCTAAATTCTGAGTAACTCCAAGAGCTGGAGGACATGAAGGAAGGATGTGCTTGGGTCTGGCACAGGCATGGGGCTGCCCAGGGACCACGTGCCTGGGGACAGGGAGCAGCATCTTTCTTCCAGTGGGGTGGGAGAGGCAAGCAAGATGTGGGTTTTTTGGAAAGAGGAATAAACCAGAGTGCTGGGGGTGCCAGGCAGGGCTGTTATGGTGACATGTGCCCCAGTAGCCACTGGGGTAAGCAGAAGGGCAGTGAGGTCTGGGGGCAGCACGAGGTCACGTGCAGAGTGATGGAGAGGGGCTTGGGAAATCCAGCCTGTTGCTTTCCAGTGGAGTGATGGGCAAGTTCATGCTCTCCCTGGGGCAAAGCCTCCTCCTGCTCTCCGCTCTTTGCTGCCCTAGATGGTCTCCTTCAGTAAGAGCTGCCTGGGGACCCTGAGCATTGCGAGCACAGACACTCGCCTAGAGGAGAAACCTTAGTCAGCAAAGCCACTTGGCTTTGAAAGCCTGAGAGTCATCTGGCATCAGGTGTTGGTGCAGGGCAAAGAGTAGCCAAGTGAGAAGCTCTTCCAGAAGAGATTTGTTCTGGAACAGCTTTCTCAGCTGCAGTATTTTAGCTCATTTCCCTAATGAGGTAAACCACCCTTGTAACTCCTAACCCCGAGGGAGATGCACCAACTCAAATATGACAGGAAGGGGACTCTCCCTTGACCTGTGGGGAATGCTTGTAGACAAGGATGGAGAAATTTTGGAGGGGAGAGAGGCTGCATCATGCCCCTATGCTTCTTGGGCGGGTCAGGGTGGTCAAGGAAGCAGCATGTCCCTTTGTGTCCCAGCCTGATGGGTGCCCCCTTCTAATGCCACTGTGCCTTTCTCCTTGCACAGAAAACTCAGTGGCGGCCAAATCAGGGGGCTGCTTCCCCGGCTCAGCCACAGTGCACCTGGAGCAAGGCGGCACCAAGCTGGTGAAGGACCTGAGCCCCGGGGACCGCGTGCTGGTGGCCGACGCGGAAGGCCGTCTGCTCTACAGCGACTTCC
>NW_009693640.1:0-3896 GCF_000703405.1 Apaloderma vittatum
ATATATATGCAAGCAAGGTTGTAGTAGCAACTCTGACCATAGCTTTTGCAGCACAGTTTTGGGTCATGTCTATGCAAATACAGAATAAGTTGTGCTTTGTTTGTTACAGACATCTATAACAGAGTTTGTTCATTCTTTAAGGCATAACTACAAAACACCTCAGTGCCATGGTGCTTCTAATTTCACAGCTGAAGTTAAATAAATGAGAAGTCACTCAGACATCAAGAAATAAGAGATTTACAACCTACACAACGTTTCTTCATGTTTAAGAGACTTCCCATCTATTCAGTTAAACAAGTTATTTTCTTATCAATTTTCTGCTCCAGTAGCAGCTTGAGATTTCTCCCATCCTACAATTAAAATGCAGAGAAGTGTCAGATCATCACATGCTACACAAGCCCAAGTTAAACTGCTTTTCTTCAGCTGTTAAATACTAACATATATGTGCAAGACTTTTTCTTATTAGATGTGTAATTGAATTAAAAACCGACAATGGATCAGAAGGGAAAACAGTAAGTGCATTCAGAAATACAGACTGAAGTTTAACCTATCAAAATCCAATACATTTACTTCCAACTTCAAGTTCATATTTGTAAGAAATGTTTGTTCTACAAAGATGCATCAAAATGTCCTAATGACTCGAGGCCAAAGAGAAACTCACCGCACCCTGCACAACACCAAATCCCACCACATTCATGTAAGAGGTTGAACCAAGCCTGAGTAACAGTCTCAGTGAAACAGCAGCGTGATGAGTGCCAAGTCAGCAGGGACCTGCAGGGTTTAGACACCAGTTCACTCCTAAAGTAGATAGATCTAATCTCATGTAATCCCTTCTGGAAACGTATGCACCTGAGTATCACAAGGAACAGTTCTTACTGGAGGGCTGCTCTGGAACCTGACTGTCTCACCGAGTAGAGCCGCCTTCTAATTCCCAGCATAAATTGGACAGGTTACATTCACTGATGGCAGAACTATGTTCATTGATGCTTTAGTTAATTATAAGAGGCTTTTCCCCCACCTTGGGGTTTTGATGGCTTTCTTCTACTGAGATGTAGTTCTGCTACTCAGGGAACTGATCTTAAAGGTCTTCTTCAAGCTAAACAATTATATGATTCTTCATCTGCAGACAAGGATGAACTTTGCTAAAATAAAAAAGCAAAGGTATTCCTTGCTAATAGGCTCACCCTTGGTGCGATCACTGTCTTTAAAGCTCTGAAGCATATCACCAGAGGTTAAGGAAATTGGGCTTGGTTAGTTTGGAGGCCTGACAGGCACCTATTAGCAGCCCTCCTATGCCTAAATTACCAAGACAATAATCTCATTACTGAGGTCCAAAACAGAAGAACAAGATAATAGCCATAAATGGTAACAAGAGGGTTTGAACTGTTATAAGGAAGAAAGTTTTCAACTTGAGGACATCAAGAAAGTGGAGGAGGTCCCTGAGAAATGCTTTGGAAGCTCTGTCCCTGGGGCTTTTCAATACCCAGCTGACCAAGCCCTGAGCAACCTGGACCGAATTCAGTGATGACCCTGCTTCCAGGAGGAGGACGGGCTAGAAAATTTCCCAAGGTCCTTTCCCAAGTTAATGATCCTACAATTCACTTTAATTTGCATCTGCTTTAGTTTTCATTCATTTTTATTAAGCTTGAATTATTAGCATTATACATAATATTTCAGGAATTTATAAAATTTAACTAGAACCTCCATAAATCGACTGCAAATGCCTCTTCATTTTCCAAGAGTATCACAAGAGTCTCACATCTGCAAGGCAGTACTCTTCCACTGCTCTTCTCTAGTCTAGTCTTTCCACAAAATAAGCCTTCAAGTTTATTTAATATTGCTTCCAACTATGCAGAATGTACAGGATAGTTTTATATTAATGCAATTCATTTTGCTCCTATTAATTGTCTTTGAGATAATCCAATCTTTTCCATATAACACCATGATCTTGGTGCCTCCAAATTTTCATTGTCAATAAATTTCATCAGATTTTCCTTGTGTCAGCAGCATAAATGAAAACATCAGAAAGACAGCTGGTCCAAAAATTAATCTTTAAAGAATTCCACTAAGCCTGATACTTCCACATTGAACACTGTACCTTATCATCTTCTCCACTTAAGTGACACACTCTATCAAACCTTTCTTTACCAAACCAATTCTTTCCTACACATCAACTACTCACTGAAATACAGACAGATTACACCTCTTTTGTATTTCCCTCATCTAAAAAACACTCTCTTTCCAAAGAAAATTGTCTAATGAATCTGTCAATCTAACTTGGGTAAATATATATTGTGGGCTTTTTCCATTATTCCTTCTCTGCTCTTGCTCAGTATCTTTCCTGAGGTGGTTATTCATCTGTCAAATTCAAGGTCTCTCTCTACATCCTTTCACTCATCTAGCACGCAGATATTTTATAACTTTAATATCTTCAAACTGACAAAACACCAAGCATGCAAATTCTTCAGATATGTTCCTTAGACTAACTCATTTAATTAGTATTTGTACGCCTGAAATCCAAAGCCTTTATGTATGCTGCTGCTTTATTTATTCTTCCAATTTGATCTTAACTGTATCAGCTCATGATCCAATGTAGTTTTCCCGAAGATTTACAGAGCCTTCTAGGAATTAAAGAGGCACATCTAGAGTAATAATACCAGCTCCTTCTTGGCCAAGAAACTAGCTGGTAGAGGGACAGAGGTGCAGGTGAATAAGGTAACAACATAAGTGAGCAAGAAGTATGAATTTGTAGCCCAACAATGCAATCATTCTCATGAGACAGAAGAGATTCTTGATTCGGGACTTTTGTTCGAAAGTCACTTGGTAAATTAAATCACAGAATCACAGAATGTCAGGGGTTGGAAGCGACCTCTAGAGATCATCCAGTCCAAGCCCCCAGCCAGAGCAGGATCCTCTAGGGCAGCCACACAGGAACGCATCCAGACAGGTTCTGAAAGTCTCCAGAGAAGGAGACTCCATAACCTCCCTGGGCAGCCTGTGCCAGTGCTCTGGCACCCTCTCAGTGAAAAAGTTTTTCCTAATGTTTTTGTGGAGCCTCCTATGTTCTCACAAATTACACTTCTAGACACCTATTTTCACCTAATGCTTTACAGGGAATACAGGTAACTTAATTGCACTTCCACAACTGGACACCCAGAGTTTTTATTTGTCAGCATTCCAAATCTCTGAATTTAGCTCTAGATGCATGAAGGGGCTTTGCTCTACCCTGACAATACCTTACACCTACAGTAAACTTACTTCATATCAGAAAAAAAAAAAAACGGACGTAGAAGAAGTTGTCAATGTGACTGAGCAAAGCTCTGAAGTTTCATTGCCAGCCGGCTGACAAACTTGCGTCAGCCAAGGCCCCAGCCACTTGTGGAAGTAGGGCAATCCCTACATGACACCATGGAAGTGTGACAGCACCCCACGTCACTCTGTTTAAGACTACAGTGAACTTCATAACCAGTTCCAATGACATACTCGTCTGTAAATTACTACAAAGAGAAACAAATATGTGTTTACATGCTTTCTCAAATGAGGAATGGCTACGGCAACTTTGCACTGACAAAGCAAATTTCAGAGAAGTCTGAAGTGAAAAGAAAAACAAAAAGAAGGATAATCAAATCTTATTTAGAGGAGGAAAAAGCAAAATCTATAAGCATTTAACTCAGTAGCTATGATAGAGCTAGCTGTTTCTATGGAAACTATGACATTCTCAAACTTAAAATCATAGTGCTCGGTCACACTCCATCTGTTCCCTCCCTTCAGTTCAAATAACACAGGAACAATGGCAATATATTCCTCAACATCCTCCTAGGAGTTCCAGGGTTATCTTTTAAGAAGAAACATCTAGGAAACATTGTCCCAGGCACAAATACAAATTGGGCACAGAG
>NW_009693641.1:0-1416 GCF_000703405.1 Apaloderma vittatum
GCCCTAACCGTGACATAGTAAGAAAAAAAAAATTATTTTGTGTAAAAATGCAATGAATATGAAAGAATATTTCTAAAAATCTTTGTAGCTATCCTAGATTGTTACAGATTTTCTTCATCAATAGCTTTGGTACTACTAAATAGAAAAGAAAATAATCTAAAATCTGCCCACTCCATCTTATAAAGAACAAAAGCAGCCATACAGTCAATTACACCTGTCATTATTTAATGTCATTATGCAATTTTTTTTTCTGGTGCTCAGTTCTCTGATAAAGTTGCTCGACTTTTCCTGTGTGGATTCACATAACTAAATGTTTCTAATTATGGGCCAGATATCTGCCCCTTCACATCTGATGAAAGTGAGATAGATGAGTATTATCTAGCCCTGTGCAGTCACTGTTTGGACTAAAACTGCAAAGTGGCCTTCTGCCCATTTGGAATGTAACAATTATTTTTCTGACTTTTCATACTGTCTTTGGCAATCTGGAGATGACTGCAAAAAATAGCAAGTATAATACTAACCTTGACCATATTTCTATATTTCAGTGCTTTCCTATCACTGTGGGAGTCAGTTCACCTACCTTAGACATCTACTGCACTTTTCACAGTCTTTTTAAACAATCTTTTTAAAAGTGAATTCAGGATTTAGCTGCTAACACCTAAATATGTGCATGTAGAGTATCCAAGACATCCATCCACACAAGGCAGGCAGATACATCACTCCTGCACACTCCTGTCCTCCCACATAGCCCTGATACGGGAGATTCAGGCTTTTCTGAAGCAGTAGCTGCAAATCAGGTGCATTATTGTACAGCATTTAAAACATCATAAAGGAATTATGTGACAATGTGTTAGCAACTGAAACCTGCCATAAGCATTTCAAACGACTCTCAAAAGTCCATAAAGAAACCTTTCAGAGGGTGATATGCAACATCAAAATGCAAGTATTTGTAACGGATTATTTGGGAAGGAGGGACTGGCCGCTTGAGTGGAGTATAGGACTGCTGTCAGAGAATGTAGGGAGGCAGTTAGAAAAGCTAAGGCCTCTTTGGAATTAAAACTTGCGAGGGAGGTCAAGGACAGCAGAAAGGGCTTCTTCAAATACGTTGCTGACAAAGCTAATACTAAAGGCTACGTAGGCCCTCTGGTGAATGAGGTGGGTGCCCTGGAGACCGAGGACAGAAAGAAGGCAGTTACTGAATGACTTCTTTGCCTCTATCTACACCGCTGCAAACTGTCCTCAGGTGCCTCAGTCCCCTGAGGTCCCAGAGGAAGGCAAGATTAAAGAGGAGTTTTCCCTGGTTGAGGAGGACTGGGTTAGGGATCAATTGGAGCATTTGAATATCCATAAATACTTGGGCCCCAATGGGATATACCCGCGGGTGGTGAGGGAGCTGGCAGGTGTCATTGCTAGGCC
>NW_009693642.1:0-729 GCF_000703405.1 Apaloderma vittatum
GAGGGACTTCTTACAAGGGCCTGCAGGCGTTGGCTACGTCGTGTACGCAGAAAAGCTTCGGTGACACAGCAGGAAAGAACATACGGCCCTTTGAGACTGGAGGAAACGTGTGGCCTGCAGAGTCAAAACCCTCTAGACACCACCGGCTTCAGCCCGAACAGGCAGGGAAGCCTGCAAAATCTCGCCAAGGAACTGCTGGCGCTTGACGGCACAGCAGGGTAAGAAAGCATTTTCAACAGATTGCACAGCCACACCTCCTCGGCCAGCTGGGCCAGTGATTTGACTCTTCCCTCGCTCTGGCCCCCAATCACCCCTGACCTGCCCAAATGTCCCCTGTAGGGACACGTGCTCTTCCTTTGCCATCTGCTCCTGACCCCGGCGTAAATCAAGACAGGTGTTACAGCCGGGGTGGCTCCGCACACACCTTACAGAAGCAGAGCAGGACAGGTAACGGGGTTTTGTGGCGAGCAAATACAGACACAGACCCAGGCTGGGCCAGGAGGGGATGGAGAGCAGCCCTGCACAGGAGGACGTGGCGGCACTGGCTGATGAGCAGCAACGGGCGCTTCCAGCCCGAAAAGCCCATCACACCCTGGGCTCCATCCAGGGCAGCGTGGCCAGCAGGGCGAGGAGGGGATTCTGCCCCCTGCTCTGCGCTGCTGAGACCCCACCTGCACCTCTGGGCCCTTCTCTGGGGTCCCCAGCACAAGAAGGACACGGAGCTGTTGG
>NW_009693643.1:0-2852 GCF_000703405.1 Apaloderma vittatum
GTCCTGCCCCCGCGGGCCTGCAGCACAAACGCGGTGCGGCCTGGGCCCTGCCTTTCCTCCGGGGGTAACCTCCGGGGCCGCCGTCCAAAATTCGGCCCTTTTATCCTGGCCAGGTGGGATAACTGAAAGTGCCAAGAGTCGCAAATTTGGAGGCGTTTACTAACCCATTAACTCACCTTTCTTCCTGGGCAGCTGTCAGTGTGTGGTGAGCAAATGCCTCCACACCTCCGAGAGGTTTCTGAAGAAAACCGGCCCTGAGCACTGGTGGCTGGAAAAGCGAAGGATCCCTTTGTCAAGGCAGCAAAGCAGCAGCATTACCGTTGCCGAAGCGCCTTCAAATTACTGGAGATCGATGACAAGCTGCATATTCTTCGTCCAGGTCTTTCTGTTCTTGACTGTGGAGCAGCACCTGGTGCTTGGAGCCAGGTTGCTGTAGAGAGGGTGAACGCCTTAGGTGCTGGTAAGTGCACGTTTTTGGCAGGTGAGATGGGTATGATACTCACCTCAAAGCACAGCTGGGACGTTGGTGGTGTGGAGAAGGGACATGGGTACGGGCAAATGCCAATCTCTGATAGACACATCAGGGTGTGTGCCTGCATGGCAGTAAAAATGTTCTTCAATCTGGAGAAATCATATCTGAGAATTAAAAAATTTACCACGTGGTGCTAGGGTTCTCCTTAACTGTGTTGTGGGGAGGATCCCTTCATCGAGTTCTGAAATTTGTGTAGTGTCCAGCAGGTAACTTGGCTTTTCTCTATTTTTATTTCCCTATCTAGAAAAATGGTAGTAACCACTCCATATGGTTTTCATGTTTTAAGCCATTAATATTTACAAGATGAGGTGTTATCTTCTGTACTGTTGTCCAGGATTTCTGGGCTGTCAGTCTTGAAAGAGCTGAAGAAAAAAAGCAAACCCTTCCTTATCTAAAGTAACTGAGTTTTCATTACTCAAACGGATTAGCTTACAGCAAACCATCCATCTAGATACACTCAGCAAACTCTCTAAGGACAAG
Source organism: Apaloderma vittatum (assembly GCF_000703405.1). Classification (NCBI taxonomy): domain Eukaryota; kingdom Metazoa; phylum Chordata; class Aves; order Trogoniformes; family Trogonidae; genus Apaloderma; species Apaloderma vittatum. Next base: position 1,013 of record NW_009693643.1, read on the forward strand.
AAGACCAAACGTGGCGGGTGAAATGAAAATGGTGGGGTTTTTTTTTGTTTATTGACTAGCACGGAGCTCATGTGTCTGCAGGTTGTTTCCAACCATTATGAGTGTTGTGCCATTCGTCCTTGTAATCTAGATCCTGGTGCCCCCACCGGCTTCGTCGTTGGCGTTGACCTGCTGCGGATTTCTCCTCTGGAAGGAGCAGTCTTCCTGTCGGAGGCTGACATTGCAGACCCGAGCACGCTGAGGACAATTCAGAGTCTGCTTCCTGCGGAGAAGGTGGATGTTATCTTGAGTGACATGGCACCTAATGCAACAGGCATTAAAGAACTGGATCACCAGAAGCTGATCAATCTATGCCTAGGCCTTCTGAATCTGTCCCAGAGTATTTTAAAGCCAAAAGGAACGATACTTTGTAAATTCTGGGATGGACATGAGGCCCGACTTCTGCAAAACAGGCTGAAGGAGCAGTTCCAAGATGTGAGAACTCTAAAGCCTCAGGCCAGCCGGAAGGACTCTGCTGAATCTTATTATTTGGCAAGAATGTACAAAGGGAAATGAAAGCTGAGAACCGTGGATTATCAAACAGGTGATCAGGCTTTAATTGGAAATCTGAATTTGGTGTGTGTTTAAAGAAGAATCCCAGCATTAAGATGCCTAACTCGAACAGTTAGATTGTTGAGAATAACCTGGGAAAATGAGCCACAATTCTTTTGAAGTACATCATGCTTTTCTAATAGGAAAATAAACCAGCATGGCATCCTGCTGAGTTTATCCACTAATTATATAGGCAGAGACATCCAATCTAACTTCTCACCTGTGGAGAAAACAGTTGGGAATGGAGAGAAGTAATCTGAAAGGCAACCTCTGGGGTTGGGGTAATGGAAACGAAAATAAAACAGTGATTATGTGAGTTTTTAATGCGTGCTTGAAAATCATTTCACTATTAATGTTGTACATGAGACAAACCATCAAGGTAATTGTCAGAATGAGAGGGAACAACAAGGGGAGTTTGAGCCAATTTATTGCCTCTTCATCTTTCCTAAAAGCTGGTGCAGTTTATTAGCATGTGTGAAAATAGGTAAAGTTTTTGGCACATTAGGATCTGCATCATCACGTACGATCTCTACTCAGGGCACGCAGCTGGTTCTTGAATTTTTAGCCTCATAGCCTGCCTGCATCTTCTGAAGACACGGGTTGTATTCAGAAGTTGCTACTTCATGGTGCTTGTAAATCCAGTAAATGACAGTAGGGCAGGGTTGTTGCTACCGAGAAGATAATTTTCTATGGTTTCAGCAATGGTTTATATTTGACTAAGGGTGTTTCTTAGGTGATATGACAAGATGTTCCTTGGATTCCAGACAAGGAGAATTACTGATTGAGTTGCTTAGAATCCTGTCTGCAAAAATGAATTGGGGCCGCTGCCTTATCTGGAAGTGACAACTCGCGCTGTTAGTGTGTGTGAGTTGTAAGAGGGGCTGGTAGCACTGGCCGCTGTTACATCTTCCACATCTTTCTCGTTATAAACATCTCATTTGGGATCACTTACAGATTTATCAAATTTTAGCTGCCTCAGAACCTCCTGATCTGGATCTCCAGACGGAGGGCTGGGTGTGAAAGCGTTAGCCTGCCAGGCTGACCTGGGGAGCCGGCTGTCACTTTGTATTTTTGGGAACGAAAAGAAAAATAAAATCGTGTCAAATGTGCTCTGTGAGAAGCTTTTACTACCTGCGATTTGCAACAGGCGCAGCTCTTCCGGCTGCAGGGGCGGAGGGCTGGGCCGGTTTTGCCCGGGCAGGAGCGCTGCCCTTTACCCCGGGGTCGGGGCGGTTTTTGGGTTGCGGGG
>NW_009693644.1:0-414 GCF_000703405.1 Apaloderma vittatum
GCTGCCTTCACAGCGCTGGCGTTGTTTTATTTCTCCCCTTTCCATCCCAGGTTAAAGTGCCTTTACCTCAGCCAGGAGAGAGGAGGCCACAAAGGTGCTCAAGGGGCTGGAGCACCTCCCTTATGGGGACAGGGTGAGGAATTTGGGGCTGGAGAAGAGAAGACTCCAGGAGACCTGACAGCAGCCCCCCCGACGGGGCCATGGGGAACATCTTGGATTCATAGACCTCGTTGGGTTGGAAGGACCCGTTACAGGGCATCTCGTCCAGCCCCCTGCAGTGAGCAGGGACATCTGGAACTGGATCAGGTTGCTCAGAGCCCCATCCAGCCTGATCCTGGATGCCTCCAGGGATGGGGCCTCCAGCACCTCTCTGGGCAACCCACGCCAGTGTCTCACCAACCTCACGGTGAAGAC
>NW_009693645.1:0-2643 GCF_000703405.1 Apaloderma vittatum
TATATAATTTTAATAATATAGAAAATCCCTACCAAATTTATCTGGCTTAGTTTAGGGAAACTTTCAGACCACTGAAAGCAGCAGAAGCTAGCAATGCAGAAAACTTATCCAGTAAAACATGACCAGTGAGATTGCGTGTATTTGCAGTGCTATGTGGAGGACAGGGGGAGAAGATATGTATTATTTTCTCTTATAGCACCCTTGGGAAGCAGACTTTGTTGCTTGCTTTTTCTAAATGAAGACAACCCTCTTTCTAACAAAACAGGTGTCACAACATAGAGATTTGTTAAGATATCATGCCTCCATGATATGATTACGATAATTATGTCGTATCTTGAGGATAGCATATCAGTAGCAAGAGCAGAATAGTCGTAAATATAACTCCATTTGTCACTGAATAGCTATCTTTATCACTCTTTCAGTGCAGGGATTTAGGCAATGCTTTTTTCATATGGGTCTAAGTGCACAATCAAGAGTCTCAATGTTTTTTTCCTTCACTGCACCAGGAAAGACAAAAGGTAGTATTCTGTCTGTGCTTTTTGCTGTGAAAAACATATTTCAAAGACTCCTTCAGATTTTAAATTGTGAACTGGATAAGAAGTAGAAAAAATACTGCAGATAGAAAAATGACTGAGACTGAGAGGAGAAATCCAAATATTTTCATAGAATCATAGAATCATAGAGTCATAGAATCATAGAATCATAGAATGGCCTAGGCTGGAAGGGACCTTAGAGATCATTTTAATCCAGCCTCCCTGTTGCCCTGTTGCCTCTCGACTAGATCAGGCAACACATGGGGACCAAACGGGAATTTTTTAGAAAATTAACAGGCATAACTACTTCTCACTGTTTAATACTTCCTTTGAAATACTTTTACTTTGGTTTAAACACATTGTAATTCTCAAAGGCACAATATTGAACTTCCACTTGCTCTAAGTTTTTGCTTAGATATGAAAGCTTTTTGTATTTGGAAGAAAGACTTGTTCTGCTTTCAGAGCTATAAACTCAACAGATCTTTCAGTGATTTCTTCCACATAAAGTGATGCTTATAATAGTGTCTCTATATTTGGTGAATTCAGAGACAGTCAATTTTACAGTAATGGAAAATATACAAACTTCAGGTAGAATTAAACAGAGTGAGAGAAAATGAAATTGTATATTGAAAAATCAAGCTGTTCATAAACAACATTCAATCCCCAGAAATGCCTCACAGGTACCAGAGTCAATATTAAGGCAATCACGATGATTGAATCAGATAATTTTTTTTGTTTATTAAATGGAGAAGGAGATTGGACTTCTTTTAGCAAGCAAATACATGTCCAAGACGAAAGTTTTTTTTTTTTTTTAAGAGTAGCCTAAAGTTGCCTCAGACCAGATATTTCTCTAAGGAGAATTATAAGAATTAGATGCTCAGCTGCTCCGATAGGACAGGAGAAATCAAGTTTCCTTGGATTTCTCTGAAAATCCTCACCTGGAGAATTACAGTAGGTAGTGGAAGATATATCTGATTTCTTTCTTTTGAGGTGAATTTTTGATTATGAAAATACTATATTTTAGGGTTTTTTTTTTTAATTACAGGACATGAAGGAACCTGAGAAGATTTAGGATTAAAAACTAGGAATATATCCCAAAATGAACGGGTTGCAGGGCCTTGCAATTGGAATTTATTTTAAAATGTTAAATACATGTTTTTCTTCATTTTTTTACCCTACACTTTTGATCTTACACTAAACAAAAGGGTGCATATGCAAAGCAAGTAATGGAAATTGCAAGTAAATAATATGAACACAGCTGTTTAAAAATTTGTCTGTTGAAGTACTAGCTGCCTAGTGGCATCACCTAAGTAGTAAGCCCAGGAGAACCTGGCGCCTTGAACTCTGGTCCATGCTGTGCTGTGCCTCTGAGTGTTGGGCCATGGTTTGCGTTGGATTGAACTAACTTATTTGAATTAGCCTTGGAAGGAAATGAAAAGCTCTAACAGGACAACTTCACCTGATGCAATATTAGAAAAATTCCAAAGGGCCCTTCCTGCTCTTCTTCCCTTTTGTGGCCTCACATTCCCATCACCTCCTGTGTGTCATCTGTTGTGACTGTGCTGTTGTGCTGGGAGCAAGCTGCAGCTTGCAGAACCCCCAAACACCTTCTCCTCTGCCTGCCCCGACAAATCAGGGGTATCTTTCTGTTAGCTCGGTCAGTTTATTCCACACACCCCCTAAGATCACTGTGGTGGATGCAGGGCAATGGGCAGGACTGCTGCTGCTGCAGTAGTCCTCAGCTGGGGAACTTCTCCTCACCCACAGGTATCAGATTGATCTAATTTAAACTAATAAGTTTTATTTTACCCTAATAAAAAGAGGAGAAAACCTTGCAAGCTGTAAGCCAGTTCCAACTCTGCTGCTTTCCTGCTGGTGTATGTGACTGACACTATCCTGACCTGGACACTCCAAAAACCTCTCTAGAAATCTCAGAAGGCCACGATAAAATTTCCCAGCAGGTGTCTGGCCTGCCTTGCTAGCTTATTTATATGATCTAGTTTGAAAAGTGAAATACAAATGGCAAAGCAGCTGTTTACATTCTCTGTCTCGCCTTTATATAATTCGTAGAATTGTCAAGGTTGGAAGAGACCTTAAAAATCATCTAGTT
>NW_009693646.1:0-27872 GCF_000703405.1 Apaloderma vittatum
GACAAGGCAGAAAGAACCGTGCCTCGCCAATGTCACCTAAAGAGACTTTCTGCTGTGCCTTTTGCAACTGGACTTGCCTATCCCACATCGGCCTTTTTAGCCATCAGCGTGCTTGTAGCAAGTGTGGGTAGAGCCCTTCACATATCTTCGCGAAGCCTAGCCACGGTGATGTTACTGTTCCACATTGCAAACTCAAATACAGACAGAGTTGACCGCCAATTATTCATGGAAGTTGCAGAAGAATTTGGACTGTTGATGTACACAACCTCTGCTTGCCCTCCTGTGTAATATTTCTAAATCCAAAGTATCATCAAGCCTAATTCAGAGACACGCTAGCTGCTTTTATGTGATGGTGAATTCAGTTAAGAAGCCAAGGTACAGAGTTTATAAATTCTGGTGTAATTTTTCTTGGATGCAGTGTATAACTTCTATACCTGAGTAGATACAATCACACTGTTTTGTTCCAGAACAAGCAGACACAGTGACACAGGTTAATAACATCTGCTGTAGGAACAACAGTTTCGCCAAACTCTCTTACCTTTCTTTTCTTCAATACAATAACATTTTATAACTGAATTTTAATTTTGTCAATATTTTTGCATTTGCCACATTTTTGTGTGTCTTTTCATCCTTAATCACTGTGAACTGTATGAACTCTATTAAAATTGATTTCTTATATGTAAAATACAGGAAAACAAGAATGTTCCCAATGGTTTGACTTTCACTTACACTGCACAGAGAAGCACAATGTGTTAAGACAAGAATATTTTGGGACCAGACCTAGATGTAGGTAGAACTATTCGTATAATTAACAGTGTAGTCCTGTGTCTTCATATTTATTAAATTTCAAAATATTGTATTTTAAAAAGAGGAAAAGGGAAAAAAGCAAAAACCCCTTTTATTAGGCATTGTAAACCCATCATTAAGTAAAGAAATAATGTGATACATGTGATGCAAAATGAAATACAAAAGACGGAATTTTTAATTATATAGAAATACTTAGTAGGCTGTCAAATCTCAAATGTATCTTGTAAATTATTTGATGTTTTTACTTGCATGGGAAGAAGAACCAGTATTCAAATACAATTTGAATGGATGAACCAAGAAAGTGGGAAACTTGGTGCTGAATTTCAGTTAATGATGAGAAAATAATCAATGAAAATAAGGTGTTATTACTTCAGGTTTAATCACTTAAGTGGCCTGCATTAATAATGCTGCATATTTCATCAGCATGTCAGTCCAAAAACGCTTTCTAAAGATCACAATTTAACTAATTACTAGGCATCTTAAAAGTAGATCTTGATTACAAAAGCAGAAGCACAAAATATGTCTTGGAAAAAAAGGTTGACAAGTTGGTAACCATTTTACAGTATCTCAAAAGCTCAGGGTTATGCCTTGTGTTATTCTTTACTATGTTAAATAAAATAAAGCAGTATCAAACCACGTTTTAGGACAGTAAACATCACAATGCTTCTGACTGGTGTAATGGCAGTTTCAGTTATTAGATAAATGACCCAAACACTTCAACTTTTGGAAAAAAAAAAAAATTATTTTGAAGTCTAATTATCTGTCTGAGATGAGTCTGAAAGTGTAGGTACTGAGGCTTTCTTTCTGTGCTTTCTTTAAAAAACAGTCTACTTCCAGGAACATGAGATCTGCCCCCTTGTCTGCAGATCCACCCGCTCAGCTGTGGGGTGAGGAGGGCAATGCCACCACGAAGCTAGGACCCTCAGATGGGAAAGTGACTTCTCTGTAAGGAAGAGTGGTCTCTTATGCTACAAGGAAGAACCATGAACTATTTATTCATTTAAATTTCCCTGGTGTGTGGATCACAAAAAAGTAATCCGACCTTTCTATCTTTAAAACCCTGGAAAATCACTCTGAAAAATGAAAACCAGAAAGGGGGAAGGGGTCTAATGTAGACCCAGTCTGCTAGAACTGGATGAATTATGCATTCTTTGAATTTTGCTTGCCTGTCTTTTGGCAAATTACCTGCAAACAGTTTATCCTTTTTTTTTCATTTAGTGCTATTTGAAACTATCTGCTGAATAATTTCTGTGGTTAATTCCTGATCTGCATATCATTCATCAGCAGTTGGATAGCAATTTCTGTTAAACATTCAGGCTGCCTCAGCTAATTACTGCGGGATATGCGAGCTACACTGTACCATAACCTGAGATGACCAAGTGTTTCTCAACGCACTTTAAGGTTGTTCCTGCTGTATAACAAGGACCTCACACACATGGAGATTAATTTATATGGATATTGAAATAAAATCCAGACTGGCAGCTTTAAAGAGAAAGTGTAATGAAGAAAAGTAAAATTGTCTTGGGAGCTATGAGATGATTGAACAGCAGAGACATAAAGTATTAGTACTGAATTGCCATCTCTAAGATAAGATCCAGGGACCTTCACCTCTTTCAGACCTATTTTCTTGTGTTTACACTGTCTCTGACAGGTCCTGGGAACATCTTGCCCTTGGCTCCCATTCAGCACAGTCAAGTGTAGGTTATGCTGTTCCTACCCAAGATTCCCTTCTGGCTTCTTTCTCTTGCATACTCTATCGATCTCTGTAGACATCACCACCATCCTGGTGATCTCTCATGTGTATAACACTTGCAGCACCTCCTGGCTTGTTTCATTTCTCATGTTTTGTTTCAAACTTGTCAAATCCTTCTTAATAACATCTGAGGAGATGCTCATGGTAAAAGAATCCCATTAGGCTTGTACCCCTTTTTTGTCTTGCTGTAAAATCCTTTTCTTTTGGGATTAATAAATTTGGACTTGCCCAGTAATATTCAGAGCTTTTCTGTGAGCATTGTTCTTGTAGCCATTTCTTCCTTCTGTCGGAACAACTTTCTGTCTCATTGAGCATGAGTGGTGGTCCTTCATGGCCTGTTTCTACTCCACCTCTAATTTTTCAGTCATTTCAACAGACCATGATGCCAGTCTCCTTCATTGATGAAGCAACCTTCTCCGTCTTCTTGTGTTGTTCAGTGCTTTTCTCTCTAAATCGAGGGAGGAGTTTCCCTTTACCACCTACAAAACTGAATATTCATCATCCTTTAAAAACATTCCTAACAGATATGTTATGACCACTGCCAATCATTTGATTAATTTTCTATCCTCGTCCTTCTCTTTTCATCTTATATTAAGATCACAAAGTTTGGGAGACAGTCATCTATTTGTTCTCTATTCATTTGATATTCATGGTCCCCTCAGCTCAGGACTGCAGTCTTGGGGTCATAGAGGTGGAAAACAAATGAAGCTTTCCTTATACAGAAGGCAAGCTGTTATTTATCAATTATTTCCAAGAGGAGAATGTGAAATTTTAGGTGATACTACTTTGCCAATTAGGTAAGTTTAAAAGGATTGTAAACACTTGAAAAGCACAGTGAAAAGTTGAGCGATTCAGTCAACAGATGACAGGATCAAGAAATAATTTTTAAAGTGATGATACATCTGTCTGGACTTTTCAAATAATTTCTGAATGGAATAAAACCAGCTAGGAGAAAAATCCAGGTTTCAACATAAGAGCTGATTAGTAGTCTGATCTGGTATTGAAATCCCCAGTTTCCTGTGTGTAATTGCCTTTCAAATGTTCAGATGCTGAAGGCTGAAAAATAACATGCTGTGCTCATAGAGATCAGTGTTTGAAATGAATATACAAATTCTCAAACTTTATGTGGTTTATTACCATTTCACCCACATACAAAATTCATAATGAGAGCAGGACATAGGTTATTAAGTGTTTCAGAACAATGTACATATTAATGTTAATGAGATTATATTTGCTTTTACCTCGCAGCCTTAGAGCATTAATTGTATTTCAGATTCTTTAATTTTAATTTATACATATATATAAGAAAACTATGGGGGGTCCTCATTTAACCAGTCTTCAGATATTTACAGTGAAAATGTCCATGGCCAATTGAGAGAAACAGGAATTTCCTAGGATGTAATTAATTATAAAATAATGGTTTTAAACTCTGAGATAAAGCGACCCACATTTAATTTTTAATGAACGTTTGCAGCTAAAAGAAATCTTCCCTTCATTCTGGCTCTGACTACCATTTTTGGTAAGTTTTACAAAGGTCAGTATCTTTCCTTTTAGGAACTTCCATGTTTTTAAGTGTTGTCTTGTTACAGTGCCCTAAGCATACAGATCTCAAATACCCCCAATAAAAGTTTTAATTTCATGGAATGAGCAAAATTCTTGCCTTCGTGTGAAGGGACACAAGGAGACCATCTCTTAGCCTATACAATAGTTTTGTTCTCAAGAATCTGTAGTTTTATCTTGACTTTGTGCCTTTTTGCTTCTGTAGAAAGCCCTGACATCACCTCCTGTGAAGAGGATGTTATTGCTATGACTATTTGTTTTGCCTTCAGCGGCCCAAATGTCATGTCCACAGCAGTCCAAACAGAGAACGTGCCAAGCTATAGTCTGTTATTAATTTATGTAGTCAATAATAGTGTTTATCTACAGAATCATCAACTTAAAGAAATTAATTTCATTCTTGTCACTTTTAGCCTTCTAGACCATCAGATTAACTGTTACTGTCTTTATAAATTAATGAATAGGAAACATTAATGATTATCACTTTAAATGATGTTTAGAATTAATTACTGTGTTCCATAGGAAATAATCTAATATCTAACAAAGACTTTAGAATAATTTTATCATTGAATGTGCACCATTAGCTTACTTTACTTTGAGGTCTTATCCTTCGAACTTTGACCTCTGTTTTGAGATACGACAAATCCAGTACTTGCGGTACATAAAATTTCAGTTTCAGTCTTCATATAGTCTCGTTCCATACTACCTTACTGGATCTCACCTTTGAGGATCCCAAAATTAGATTCTCAAGAAAATTTGGTCATAAATCAAAGTGCTTTATCCGATCTACATTATGGTTGTTCCAAACTGCTAGTTTAAGGTGTCAGCAAGATATCTAATAATATCTAAAATGTGTAAAAATCTTGTGTTACTCAAAAAAGGTCATTTACTTTGACTTTGACAATCTCATACTGAACCTAGCTTTACTTCAAACCCATAATTCACCTCTAAACTGAACTCTTTATAATTTTTGAACTTATCACTGTGTCCAGGAAAGTGGCTTACAACAGGATGAGGACATCTCCAAGGAAGTGAAGAAACTGAAACAGCACAGCAGCTGCCATGCACAACTGCAACAAAGAGCAGAGAAGGATTTGGGTAAAGGGATGAAGTGAACAGAAGGAAAACTCAAAGGAACCCAGGCAGGACTGCAGCTTGAAGCTGAAGAACATCTGAAGCAGAGTGTCAAACACAGCTGAAGTTAAGCACTTAGAAGACCAAAGCAACAGCCACAGTCTGCAGAGAAAAAAACCACCTTTTTCCCACAGCTGGCCGTTTGCCTTAATTGCTGAGCAGCCCTGAAAGCTCCTCATGCATGAATACTTTGAAGATATAAAATAATGCTCTATAGGGGTTTGGCTAAATTCAGTAATGGCCAGTCTGAGATTCTCCAGGTAGGCAGTAGTTTGTGCAATCTGTACATTATATTGAACATCAGACATGCCTTTCTCTTGAATCTCCTTTGTCTGAGAATTAGATATCATCTACCATTTGATACTATTTAACAATAATTTACCATACACTGCATTACTGCTTTTTCTGCATTCATCTTGTAGTCATAGACATTTGACTGCTTAAGCATTAGTAATTTCTTTAAGAGAGTTGATAAGGGATGACTGTACTCAAATGGTTCTTTCATGCATGTTTGAGTGGTTAAAGTACATGAAATGAACAATCAGTCTGACTCACCCAGTTATAATTTTTTCTTCTGCTCCTGCAGCAATAATGACTATTGCCCAGGCCCAATCATACTATATATTTCCATTTTCACCTCTCAATGTGCTAAGCATAGAAAAAACTTACAGATTTGTCTTGTAATGAAAGGAAGTCGCCATCAGAAATAAACTTACCTTCCCTACTCCTCTGTTCTTTGCTACAGTCCTGCATGGAGATACTTGATCCAGTTGCTGCCCTGTTTTGTTTTGAGGTTTTTTTTTTCTCTTGTTGTTGGAAATATTATTTCTCCTTACACCAGGAGGCCTTCTGATCCTAGAAAGAGAATATTTGTGTATATGTTACCCATTTATGCAAGTAAGATGTTAAGAAATGCTTCAACTATTTGATATGCTGCTTCAATTCACCACAATATTAATCTTTTTTACCTAGGAACTCGTTCAATGTTTTTCAATATAGTGTTGGATTTCTTAACCTCAAAATTACATGGCCTCCAATTGCCAGAAGGAGTCTTGAGGAAGCTGATAATTATGAATGAGATAAGAAAAGAAAACATTTGAGACACTTATTAATACATCACTTGAGGGTAAAAGACATATTATACAGAATATAAAAAAGGCATCACATGTCCCAGCTTTGCCATTGTTTAAGGGAAAAGAGTTCACTGCAATGCCAATTTGACTACCGTTAATGTGGGGTGGGTTTTCCTGGTCCAGCCACATAGAGAATTATGAAGTTTTTCTTGTGTACTGGACACATTTTCTGCTCTTCAAAATATGTTCCTTTGCGTTTCAGAATAAATAATAGAAAATATTACGTAATTGTGGATTTTGTTTAATTTAATGAAATTTTGGAGAAATGTTTATTTATTTTAAGAGTATTGAGCTAAAATCAGCCCTGAAGACAGTGAAGCTACTAGGAAGATTTCATTACAGTTATTTTGTTTTAGGGTCAGTCTTTCATGTTTTAGAATTTCTTACTCCTTTACTCTTCTCAAATACTTCCTATTTGTGTGGAGACATACAGAATAAATGAAGGCTTGCCAGTCTGAGACTTACGTGCGATTTTTAGATTATAGACTTTTTTTCTGATGCTGAAAAAAATTAGGATGACATGTCTTTCTCATTTTCCAATTTGTAAGCCATGAGTAGTTCTTCTCAGGGGTACAGAAAATTTTACAAATGATTATGAGCTCATCTTAATATTGCAGTGCTTAAAGCCGTGGTTCTGCCTGAGAAGGATAAGTTGAAATATCAATATTATTGTACTGTTTCCATTGATGTAATTGATTATATATGTTGTGCAAGTTTTAATGTAATCATTGCATGAATGTTGTTTATCTATTAATTGTTTTCCAGTACAAGTCTGTAGGTCAAATAATGTAGAGGTTTAGGTACTGGACACTGATGGAACATTTCAGTATTATTATGCTGCTCGTATAACCACAGTTCTCACGGTCTGATCAGTCCCATTGTATTATTGAAACATTTATTTCAGTTTGGTTTAATATTTCTGCTTTATGCATCTAATTTATCTCTTTCGTAATTGATACGAGATGTGCATATCTTGTGAAGTGCTGTGAGATGTGTAACATGAAAGATTCTGTGAAGGAACAACAGTTTTTCTCATTAGAATGAACTGCAACAAGACAGATTAAGCATTCAATTAAGCAAGAAATTTACCTATAAAAAAAACTCACAGGAAGAAGCTAAACAATATTCATTTTTATAAGGTACTAAAGCTTTTGGAATCAATTATTCTGAAAGTTCATCTACTTTGCTTACAGGTAAAATAATAACTCAGTTTTTTCAGAAAAAGGACCAGGTATTATTTACATAAAGCTCTGCTGTAAAAGTATGGGTACTATTTCTTTCTAAGGTTTAAAACACTTTGGTAAGAGAAATGAAAATACTCATAAAAGGCAGCTATGGTATGTTATAAACCACCTTTATGGTTCATTATAGGTTTGGTTTAATGCTGTTGGATTAACACTAAAGGTTAATGTTTGCATAAAATATGCATGATTAGTTTAATACTCTGGAACTGTGATCAGGTTCCTCAATGTTACAAAAAGGAGTGACATGATATGTGGTTAAGACTGACACAATCATAGAATGGTTTGGGTTGGAAGAGACCTGAAAGATCCTATAGTTCCAAACCCCTGCCATGGACAGGGACAACTTCCCCTAGACCAGGTTGCTCAAAGTCCCATTCAACCTGGCCTTGAAGAGAAAAATAGATTATAGGATATATAGATAGAATAGATCACTCAAGACAGAATATATCACAGAAGTAGTAGTGTGATAATTTCTCAAGAAATTTGGTAAAGGGTATTTTCAAATCCCTCACTTGCGTGATAACATTTCAAAGACAATCTGTGCCAGTGAGAGATTTTGTGTTCAGCTCTTATAATTAAACTGTTTTATGGCTGCAGGAAGTATATACATTTCTAATTTGCAGATTAGGCAAAGTGCTTGGAGAATGATACTTTTTGGATTTTATTCTTGCATTCATTGAGCCCTAGATATTATGTGGAATATTTTTTTTTAAGCATTGATTAACTTCGTTATGTTTTAGATTACCAGGAATATAATAGTATTTTTTTATGCACACACTTGGATATCTGTATCTCACTGGTAGATACAGAGTTCACTTATTGATTATGTAGAAGTGTCTACCTAAATTCTTTACTTACCAATAAATGATTTATGAATTTATGATTTATTATTTTTAAAATGTGTCTTGATGATATTGATAATACCTCAGAGATAATTACACTTAAGCATTCTTTCATGCTACCAGGGACGAATAGTATATTTAACATGTGTTTGGACGAATACAAGTCAAAAAATTCAAATAGTCCATAAGCTTTTACTGCAGTCACAGGTCTGAATAGCAGATAATGAGAAAAACCTATGGGCTATCATAACATAAAAAACACACTTAAATCCTCATGATACACAAACACAACTACAAGTACATGTATATATATATATATATAATGCATTGATTCATACAATTACACATTGTTTAACTATCAGGACATGTTCTGTTTGGTACATCTATGGATATGAATATTCAAAAAGTGCTAGTAACCCCTGACATCTGTACAATCTCAGTATGAATTGCGATGGATATTATACTCAGTACTCACAATGATGATCCATCAATGATTAAAAAAAGTCATGTGGGAATGAAATTACACTGTGTTACTTTGATTGCTATTCATCTTTCATCTTGCACATGTGTAGTATGGTATAATAGTTACTTAAGAGTTAAACTGTTGTTTTCCATTGCACAGAATAGACTGTCTTTTATTTTTATTTTCAATTTCCAGTAGGGATCCTATGTCTAATTTATTACTCTCCCTCTCTTTTTTTATTTAAAAAAAAATAAAATCATTTTAAACATCCAATTTATGCAACTGATGGTGTGGCCAAAAAAGTGGCCATTCTTTGGTGTTGTAAGGCAGATATATTAGTGGAGATGAGGCATCCTCAGGCACATGTCACTGCTAGCACTTGCGTAGTATGGAACTATGGCCTTAAGTTGAGTACCTTCATGCGTTAAAGTGAAGAGTTTGATGTAAATGGAACAGCAGATTCAGGAGCAGAACCAATTCTTCAGGGCAGTGTCTTTTCAGTTATGTGTGGGCCTAATTTGGGCATGCTTAACTGATAAAGGCAAAATGCTGTACATCCCTGACATAAATGCCTGCCACAGGACAAGGTCCGGTTTCAGAGAACTGGACTACCCAGAGAACAAATTTTAGAGGAAGTCACAGGATTGCCTATCAAGGACAAGAAAGTATCCTTCCCTTAGCTTTGATCTTGGACATAATTACAGCATAATGGCTGCTTCCAAGTGTAGAAAAAAGCATCCTCGCAAAGATACCCTTGTTTCACTTCACATGTGGAATTACAGAATAGCTAATTGAAATTTGGGTAAGCAATAAACAAAAGTAAACAGACTATAACTATGTACAGGTTTTTAAGGGGCACTGCTATTGGTCTTGTTTATTCATCATGTATTGATTATGTAGACACAGTCCCTAGAGAACCACAAATTTAAAGACTGAATCTTCATTTCTCCTTTTTACCTAGGCTTGATTCTATAAAAGTTCAAAGACATAAGTCCAGATTCACTGAAATTGGATCTTCTTATGGAAAGCTTGCTTTAGAGGATGCATAATATCACTCATGTAGAGAACGAGTTCCTCAACTCAGAAATTGCTAAAGCATTTTGATTACTAAAATACAGAATACTGGAATAAAAAATTTGTGCAATATTTATTAATGCCTGTAAAATGCAGGAAGCTCATGATGTATAAACGATGATGTATTTTTGGGAGATGAGGTAACATTCTTCTGCTAAGTGATATCAATCTTAATGTAATTAGTTTTAACAGCATGCCCTTCATTATTTTTGTCTATTTTTACCACAGTTATCTTCATTTTCTCTTCATTCAGCAATGTCTCTTCATCTGTCAGACCGACAAGAACTTTCTCAAAGACAAACAATGCTAATGGATCAGAGAAGTGTCTCAATCAATGTCTTTCTTTCCCCATCTTGATGGGAAGTGCACATAGTTGCTAATTTTGCATTACGGTCTTTTTTTCTTCCTCTCCTCCATTTTTGGCCTTAGAGGCATGAAAGGAAAGTTGTTTCAGCACTTATCAAATAGGTTTTTATCAGAGTGACTGGGGGGCATTCAGTGACATGGTTGATTGCTCCCAGGAGGCACAGTTCCAGCTAGAACAAGCTGACAAAGGTCACTGAAAAACAATTCGCTCACATTATGTAGGAACACACAGCAGTCATAAGGAGCTAAATAAGATGTGCGTAAAAGCTGAGCTACCAAGTCTAACTCTCAGTGATCTGGCATTTAAGTATTGATACAATCTGAGAATAGCAGCTGGTAGGAGTCATAGATAAACTTGAAAATTATTCTGCAGAGTCATTGAACTCACATAAGTTGTATTTATACGGATATTTCTTGAGCTGTTGTTGCCTGACTGCGAAGTCTTAATTAACCAATGCATCACCTTACCTAAGGAAACAATCAAAAGTACCTACTGTTACTTGCAGTATATAGTTTCAGATTGTTAAATAGGGGAAATGAAATAAACTATACAAGACGAAGTTTTAGGTCCTTAATCTTTTTGACTTAAAAGAGGGGTATACCTATAACAAAATTTTACATTTCTCTTCATACTGTATTAGAAGTGAATAATTTATAGAAGATAGGATATATAAAATCAGAATATTCATTATATCAATGTAAGCTCTAACAGTTCAGTTCCTGCTTGAGCTTAATTTTAGTTTGCTTGAAGAGCTATGTTGATTCACAGAGGTTACAAACCAGGAGTCATTTCCAAGTATGACCACTCTTGTCCACGCTACATATTTCATGGTGGAATTTCTTAATTTGCTGAACCAATTACTCGCATCCATGAAGCTGAATGATCAGAATGAGTTGTGAGAGCTGTGATGAGGCTGCCTCAGAGACTAAGAAGGGACATAAAGGACCACAATAACTAGACGGCATAACAGCACCTCACAGGTCAGTAGTAAAGAGTGAATGAAGGAGTGCCAATGTTGTGCTAATATAAAAAATATTGAAAGGGTTGAGCTCAGTGATTGGAGGCTGATTTGTTTGACCTAAATGTCACATCCAAAAAGAAGATTCAGTAAGCAAAAGTAGAATGTTGATTTAATTACTACAGTTCAACATAATTTTGTGAAAAAGGTCATGTCGAAAAAGCTGTAAGACTTTTAATCTACCTGATAAGCTGGTATATCTATGTGTTCTATACAATAGATAAAAAAGAATGTATGAAATGCAATAAATGTTAATGTATAATGGACTGGCTGATAGAATTCTGATGTAATTATGTAATGGAGAAAAGTATTTTAGTTTTTAAAATAGTTATCCTGAGATCTAATGGATATCATGAACATCAGTGCGGAAGAAAAAGTATCATAGGTGCTAAAAATCTGTGGCTGAAAAATATTTCCAAGAGCACAACATGTAACAAAGAGTGCAAGTGGTTTTACAGATGGTCACCCAATGAGTGAGCCTAGGAGATTTCCGTGCGACAAGGACTTGAGGTCAACTGTAGTGGGATTTTAGCTTTCTTTATTGGTGCTTGCATGTGAATTCTGTGCTGGCTATGCTCCCTTCTGAATATGGCCAGCAGAGTCAGCAAGGTCTAAGAAGTGTTTCCTCAAGGTTGACAATAGAGATAAGAATCAGTTTCTTAACAGAGGCACTTTGTGCTCCTTAAAATACTGTAAAGTGTGTGATACATCTGCATTATGTGAACTATAATAACCTTTCAGCTCATGGGGATCTCGGTAGAAAATTTTTGGGATGACCTCTGGGCGTTGTGTGTGTGTGTGCACATGTGTACATACAGTGCAACAGAGATTGTACCAGACAAGAACGAAATAGATGATTCATTATCAAATTAAATGTAACCAGATGGTAATGTTTAATTGCTGTGTGTCTGAAACAGAAAAAAAGTCTGTGCCATGCACTCCTTTTGGCACTAAACCTGACAGCCAATACACGTGTCTATCTTTTCCATTTACAGGAGTGTGTAGCAATAGGACGAGGGACAACGATTTTAAACTAGAACAGGGTAGACTGAGACTAAACATTAGGAAAATCTTTACTATGAGGGTGGGAAACACTGGAACAGGTTGCCCAGAGAGGTGATGGAGGCATCATTCCTGAAGACATGCAGGGTCAGCAACCTGATCTAGTTAAAGATGTCCCTGCTTACTGCAGGGCAGTTGGACTAGATGACCTCTAAATGTCCCTTCCAGTCCATCACATTCTATGATTCTGTGATTGATTCTATGATTGATTCTATGATTCTATGATTACATGATTCTAAAACAGATAGAAAAGAGACTGGTTTAGAACTTGGACTGTGTTTAGAACTAACCTTGACTAAGTCACTGGTATGCCCATGATTAGCTATGTCTTAATTATTTCCTAAGTTGGTAACAAGGGCAAGGAAGAAAAAAATAAATAAAAAAGAAAACAGAGAGTCTCAAAAATCAGTCTAAGCTACTTTTTTTTCAAAATGCTTGAGGGTTGCTGAGAGCAAATGTTTGCACAAGCTAGAGCTGGAAACTCAGAAATCTACAGGGCTGTAGGAGTTTTAAAAAGGGCAGAGTCTCAGGAGTTTGGTAATGGCTGTTCAGTAGCAGGAAACCAGGCTGATGTTCAGCAATCTCCTGAGGGTGTCCGAACCAAACAGGCCTGCTGAGCCATCTGTAACATCTTCTCCAGGAGTTTATGTAAAATAGACATATGTTTACACTGTTGGTTGTTTTGAAATGCCTTTGTTCCAGCATATACTTTGTTCTCAGTGCTTAAATAAACAATGTGGTGGTTCAGAGAAGGCTCTTTTTTTGCCAAATATCTCTACTTACTGACTCTCAAAGGACAGAAACCCAGCCCCAGCCACATGTGATGCATAAAGCAGTAGATAAGATAGTGAGTCACCTGCAGGGGACCATGCAGTAGAAAAAAACACACCAAAAGTGGAAAACATGGAGTGAAGATGCTGATAAATTGCAGATAGCCCTACAACCAAGATAACTCTTTTTTTTTTTTTTAATTTTTATTTTTACTGTATGCTTCTATGCCCCAGTGGAGAAATGGACATGCGTTGCTTCTATTTATAGGTACATGGGAATGTAAGCACAATCTACATTATAACTGAGTATGTAGCGAATCAGATGATTTAATTCTCAGCTTAAGTAATTTATGCTTTTAATGTAGGAAACTATTTTTGGGAAACTGGGTGTGTATTCATAGTGCAACTAGATGCAGCTTTAGTGATGTAAGTTAAATTGAGTTGGCCTACCTTGGATGTGATTTGTAAGCCAAGATGTCTAGAAATGCTATGTACACACAAATTCAAATGGAATCAGTCATTAAAGTACATTGGCTGTATTTTGTATCTTTAGATCCTGTAACAGAAGTGCTGGACCTAACACAGATAGGTTCTTCATTTGCTGAAGAATTTAATTAATGCATTACACTTCTATAATAAGTTTTGATATTGTGTAGTTATATAATTAGTCTTCTTGATGAGCCTTTTTCCTGATATGTTTCCTTTCTCTTCACTACTAATTTTCAATAAAGACACCAGAGTCACGATAATCAGAAGTGGAGGTCAATGACAAGTTGAAATAAAAATGAGCTTTGGGAAAAACCAGAAAAATTAATTAGTTGGGCGTGTCAAAACCTCCTTAACATGCAAAAAGAGTGGAGTCGGTCAGTGAGAAAAAATATTAATTGGTTTACATCATATGGTCTGAGGATACATTTAATTAGAGGAAGAATGTCCTCTCATCTCTGGGAGATGTTAGGTCAGAACGTTCCTTTTTCTTATACATTTCACACCTTCACCAGTTTCTTGCAAAAACAACTGTGAATTACCAAGAGTTTCAAGTCTGCTGAAAGGAACTGTCACAAAGTGCATTAAGGGAATAAAGTGTTGCTGCTTAAGATATACGTACAACAATGTTAAAATTTCCACTACGAATTCCAAGTGATTTATTAACTTAGGAACATAAAATTTAGGATTATTGCTTCTAACTTTCAGGCAATTGCATCAGGCAATGCAAACCAAAAATATATCAAGTTTCATTTAGCTTAGATGACTTTCTGATAAGTAGCACCAGAATTTGCGTTACTAAAACAGAATCATAGGATCATAGAATCAGTGATAGAATCATAGAATCACAGAATCATAGAATGGCTCGAGTTGGAAGGGTCCTTAGAGATCATCCAATCCCTGTCATGGGCAGGGACGCCTCTCAACTAGATCAGGCTACTCAAGGCTCTGTCCAACTTGGCCCTGAACACTCCCAGGGAGTGGGCAGCCACAGCTTCTCTGGGCAGTTTATTCCAAAGTCTTGCCACTCTTTTCTTTCTAAGATCTAATCTAAATCTATTCTCCTTCAATTTAAACCCATTTTCCCTTGTCCTATCAGTGGACACTCTTGTAAAAAGTCCCTCTCCAGCCTTCCTGTAGGTTCCCTTCAGGTATTGGAAAGCAGCTATTAGGTCCCCCCAGAACTGTCAGAGGCTTCGATAATATTCTATTTCTACACTGTAACAGTGTGCAACTAATAGAATATCTAATTTTCCCAGCAAAATATGGCAGATATTTCTCAACACAGTCACATTACAGGAACAGGAGGTGAAGATGATGCTATGTGGGACGATGACGACAAGAGAGATGATCCCTGAGTCACAAGACACAGACCACAAGCACAATTCTGGAAAAATGTAACTGAAAACAATGAAGGATGTTGGTGTGGATGGAATGACATCCTTAAATCATAATATTTCAGGGTTAAAAATAGGAAAAACCAAGCCTGTCTTGATCAAAATGGAATTAAGGAAGAAAACTAATTTTTTTCCTAGTTTAGATAACTGACTGCCATTTTCACTTTCAACACAGTTCTTAAGTGTCATCAGACAACTTTGCAAAGCAGATATATGTTGCCTCTATTTTCCGGTTTAGCTGATCAGGTCACAGAATCACAGAATCACAGAATGTTAGGGGTTGGAATAGAACTTGAAAGATCATCTAGTCCAAACCCTCTGCCAAAGCAGTATGACCTATATAGAAATCATTTACAAAACAACAAGGAGGAGTCGGTGAACCACTGGATGAACTGGTCAATCAGTGCATATTCAAAAATCTCATCTATACAAAGATGTCATGACTCCTGGATCTAACTACCTTTCCTAGCAATAGAGCCCTTGGCTTAGACCAGTGTATCAGTGGCAAAAGGCTGTCTGAAACCAAATCCTGATGTGACAGTGGCATGTGTGTAGTGAGTGTTAAGCCCTAATGTTTCCCATCCATGACAATAAACCAAACCTGTTATTCTGACCTTGCTTTCGGGGATGGGCCTGTTTCTGTGGTCAGGAGGGCTGGGGTAGGGAGTGGGGCAGATACTTTCTGGGGCAGTGGATTGGATATCCTGTTCCACAATGGCAACCACCATGCAGAGTAAGAACTGACGTGGGGTGAGTGGAAAAGAGCAGCACTAGCTGGCATCAGAGTTTATAGATATAAGCCACAGGTTAGGTAGGAAAAAACCCTATATTGTTCACCTTAAGAAAAACATATGTATGTGCACGTGATACAATTAGGAACCTCTTCTATAGACTGTTCTTAAATAACCTCATTTGCAAGAAATCCCTTCTTTCTCCTCCCCAATCAATCCTTTCAGCCTCTGATTTTGTTTGATTTAAGTAAAGGTGAAGATTAAATGGTTTGGGTTATTTGAAGGTATGAATTGTTGGAGCATTTCTTTTGAAAGAATGCATTTAAAAGCATGAATTGTTACTAGTATACAGAATAGTCGTGCAGAAGTTAGAATGGGTTTGGCTCATTTACACCTTTTAACTTAAGTCTGGGAAGATAAATAAACATACACAATGATAGAGTTTGCAAAATAATTACTATTCATATTATTTAAATATGTTTTCCACGGTCTGTAAGATGTCCCTTTGAACTTCCAGTCCACCTTCAGAATGGTCTTAAACCAAATTAAGCAATATTTAAAAATGATAGCTCATAAAATGCAAAGTAGAAGGAAATCTCAACCATACACAAATTCTAAAATATAGACAGAATTATTGTTTTGAACAAGAATAAAGCCTATTGATGCAAGGTCTTTTGTATTTCTCTTTTTTTTTCAGTAAATAACAACGATCCACATTGAAAATGTTTCATGTATACATCAGCTGGTTAAGTATTCATTTTCAGTAAGTATCTGAAAATAGCAACATACTTCTTGAAAATTTAATAACAATTCTGAAGGTATTTTAGTCATTGGAGCTATATTCTCTATGAGCTTACATTCTGAGTGATTTTTGAAAGATCTAGGACTAGTTAAAATGTTGTTGTGAATGAGTATATTAATAAGAGTAATCTTTTTTTTCCCACTGAATTTCTTTTTCATTTCTTGTATTTCTTTCAGAAATAAAGCCTAGGAAAAACAGCAGCATGGCTTTGTTTTTCCCCTTTACTTATTTTTTATTAAATGACAGTTGAATTGCAATGGAGGTTCTCTTGAAATTTACATATATCCTAGTATTTTAAAATATTGCCATTTTTAAAATATTTTTTTACTAGTTTCACACATGAAAAACTCACACTGAATGAGATATTTAGGGGAAACTTGCTATACATTTACTGCTTTTGAAGACCTTTATGGTATTTGTGGAATGTCTGTTTTCCTACACCAGTTGTGAGATGTTGTAACTTTATCTTCCTATACACAAAACGAAACAGTCAAATCAGACCAAATCCTGCTGTAAATAATCTGCTTTCTTTTTTAAATCCAGCTAATGGCTTAAGATGTCTGTAAACGTCACACAATATGTGTGAGTACACAGTGCATATACCTGCAAAGGTGACAGATAAAGTGGTTGATGAGAACTGTGAAATCCTGAACATAATGCCATATATTTTGCTGACTTCCAATGGCTTGGGATTTCATTTTCATTATATTCAATATGGTAGTCTTTAGGCCCATGTATTCCAGGTAGAATTTCACCTTTCTGTCACAGTCTGCCAAACAGCCTGTTAGAACCACAGAGGCCAGTAGATGCAAGGTTATTAAAACTTTGGAAACATCTTCCTGTTTTAGCCTCCAGAGATTAGAGCTAAATACTGTATCCTTTAAAAAAAACCCAATAAACTTAGTTTTTAATGCCACATATCAAAAATAGTTACTTTCCTTATGAGGAATCTCTTCTGTCTGAAAGAGAAACTCATTCCCTCTCTCTTTCAGAAAATCTCTGTTGTGCTGCTGTTAGACGTTCCCAACAAGGTCTTCAAATTGCCTGTTCTTGCCTATACAGCCTTTAACTGTGGTAAGTACAAACTTCCAAGTTTTCTCCGTATTCAATCTTAGTAAAGGCAAGATAGTTTTTCAGATACCTTGGCACTTTTTTTGCCACCACTTTTGGCTGTTCTTTTAAATTTGCTCTAGCCAGAGTAATGTAAAGCATGGTGAGTGAGAGACATTGCCTTTTAGTGACTAATCTGTGGGAAGGGTAAGAAACCTCTTGCTCTTCCTCTAAAACTTTGCCTCAGGTACCAGCATGGTCTGTTTTGGAGCTTATTGCTGATTCTTCTGCATATTGCAAGCCTTGCCTGCAGAGCCTTCATGTCTGGAAACTAAGGTAGATTTTTATAAAGAAAATGGTTTACAGACCTGCTGGTAGAGCAGCCATTGCTGGATAGGCACCTCCTGGAACAACTCACTATGTCCACCTGCCAGCAGTCCCTCCAGAGCCCATCTGAGCTGCAACAAAAATTAAAGATTCTTCATCTGCTTCCCAAAACATGTGGTTATCGATTTTCTAGCAACATTATCTTGCAAGTAATAAAGCTTATATCAGTCACAGTTTATCAACAGAAACAGGACCATTTGTTTCTTTTTGTGGCATGAAGTTGTTGGTATTTTATACTAAAGCCCTCACTACAAGAGGGAAATTGAGATGCTGGAGAAGGTACAGAGATGGGCCACCAAACTAGTAAAGGATTTGTAGCATGTGTTTTATGAGGAATGACTGAGGGATCTGGGATTGTTTAGCCTGGAGAAGACTATGGCTCTCTACAACTGCCTGAAAGAAGGTTGTACTGAGGTGGGAGTTGGTCTGTTCTCCCTAGTAACGAGTGATAGGAAAAGGAAAAATGGCCTTAAATTGCACCATGGAAGGTACAGTTTGGATATTAGGAAGAATTTCTTTACTGAAAGGGTTGTCAGGCATTGGAACAGCCTGCCCAGGGAGGTGGTTGCTTCACCATCGCTGGAGGCTTTTAAGGGATGGGGAGATAATGTGCTGAGGGACATGGTTTAGTGGTGTTGATAGGGCTAGGACAAAGGTTGGACTCAGTGATCTTGAAGGTGTCTTCCAACTGAAACTGTTCGATGATTCTATGGATATCTGGAAGTTACACTTGAAAACCACATTGAAAGTTTAAGATACTGTCGGTTTTGTTATTGGATTTTTTCCCCTCATATAGTTAAGTGCCACAACTGAATGAAGTATTCAGAATCACTTTATCCAATACTTGGTTTTGATTAAGCATTGCTTCAGTTCCTCTACCCATAGAAGACTGATAGTTGCAATTCTAAACAATATATGTCAGAAACAAAAACATGCATAAGGTGATGAGAAAATAGATCTCTCTTCTTATTATTAGGAAAATAATTTCTACATGTAGTAAAATTCTTCTGTTGATTTTGGATTGTTACTGGCATCTTTCTAATTTCTGTCAACAGAATAGCACAGAAAATAAAAAGTTCCCCTGGTCTCAGTCTCTCTCAGATACTTTATTTTATTCTCTAGATACTTACAGTAGATGTTGTTATAAAGCTAATACCAGACACAGATTTAATAGGTTTTGATTTACACACAGCACATTCAGGAAAGATTACTTGCTGGTCTGCATGGGCTCTGAGCTGATAGAATTTGAAGGGAGGTCAAATAACTTTCACTAAACCATACATCACATAATTACAGTGGCGGTTCCTCTACTGTGCTGAACAGTAATTGCTGGCAGGTGAAACTGATGTCAATATGCGTAATGTTCAAGAATTAGTACCTCAATTCTCAACACTTCTTTCAGTGGTTTGAACTGTCAAATTTTGCTGAGTGAATCCAAAAGAAATTAGGAGTAATAACGGACTATGGTAGATTTTCTTATTGAGATAATTACTCTGTCATTTTTACATTATCTTTCTCTCTTCTCCTCCCACCCCAAACAATTCAGTATTCAGGAAAGCGCTGAGTAGTAAACAATATAAGCTTAAGATTTTTTAGACAAGCATAGAAACATATAAAAGCATATATAAAATGTAACTTTTATTTTGAAATATATGTCGTACATAAAAATATACCTGTGTTTATAGATAAAAATATGCATTATATGTACTACATTAAAAATATTTTGCTCCTCTACAGAAGATTGAATCAAAGTATCTAGATTCCCTTACATTATTTGCATCATATTTCTGTACATCAAACAAACTTGGACATTATTCCTGCAGACAAGCAAAGAGAACTCTCGGTGGAAATTAACATACATAGTGCATTCTGAGGTCTAGAGTCAAGCTGATAGATGTCACATTTGCAAGATTCGTTGTAAATATTGATCTATGCACATGTATATTTGTAACAAGAAGCTTCTATATACTCTTTCTAGATGGAGTATTTATTGTTTCTTTCATTTCTCAAAAAAAGGAGAATTTAAAATTTACAATCAATTTTGATTAAGTCCTTTTTGAACCCACTGTGTACTATAGCACTGTCATATAGACACATGCGCACATGTGCTTTTAAAGATATGTGTGACATTTACATCTAAAGATGTGTATGAACTAATAATGAGGTATACTAATTGCCTGTATAACAATAAATCTCTTCTTTGTCATTAGGGACTCCAATTCTGGCACTATAATTTATTTTTACTTCTTATAAGGCCACTGACTTCTACTGACTTTTTGCAGTATACATAAATACTAAAGCAGAATCAAAACCCCCACATCCATTTTGATGTGTTGTACATTCTCAGTGTTTCTCTATACTCGGCACTGGTGTGGCCACACCTCAAACACTGTGCTCAGTTTTGGGCCTCTCACTACAGAAAAACATTGAGGTGCTGGTGTCCAAAGAAGGGCAACAAAGCTGGTGAAGAGTCTGGAGAACAAGTCTTATGAGGAGTGGCTGAGGGAACTAGGGTTATTTAGTCTGGAGAAAAGGAGGCTTAGAGGAGACCTTACTGCTCTCTACAACTACCTGAAAGGAGACTGTAGAGATGTGTGGGTTGGCCTCTTCTCCCATGTAACAAGTGATAGGGTGAGAGGAAATGGTTTCAAGTTGTACCAGGGGAGTTTTAGACTGGGTATTTGGAAACATTTCTTGATCAAAAGAGTCGTCAAGCATTAAAACAGGCTGCCCAGGGAAGAGGTTAAGTCACCACCCCTGGAAGTGTTTATCAGATGTGTAGATGTGGTGCTTGGGGACATGGTTTAGTGGTGGACCTGGCAGTGCTGGGTTAATGGTTGGATTAGATGACGTTAAAGGTCTTTTCCAGCCTAAATTATTCTACGATTCTATGATTCTCCATGTTAAAAAGAAACTTGTTCTTACCAGAAAATATTTCTCTTCTCATATTAAAGCTCAGAATTTTTGAAATGCTAAGTTAGTTATATTTTCTCCAACAGAGATTGAATTTTACATCAAACAAAAAGAACTTTTTCTCCCTGGTTGGGAATAACCTACTTAGGGAAGAATTTGGACCTAATAAAATGATACAATGTCAAAATAGAATGTGACTATAAATAAACATCTTAGATACCTATTCACAGCTGAGCTTACTTAAATGTCAAAATGCAGACTCAGCAATGGTTGTGTGTGTCATTGAGGATGACATCCACATTGTCAAATCACAGCAAAGCATTGTTGGAGTAAGTCTATGGAGACTACATTAAGCTGTCAAATGAAACAGATGTTAGTGCAGATTACATTGCCTCGGAAAGACAAATAATAAGAAATTAAACACAAAGACTCTGATCTTCAATCAAAGTGTACAAGTACATAGAGTGCCACCTGGCTTGGTAGGTTTTTTTATTTTGTGGATTTCAAAGAGTTAGAAGCAATGATCCTTTTCCTCTTCTTCACCCAGCTATGTTTTCATTTTGTTTGGTTTTTTTCTCTGATTTTGTTTTTATGGGTGGAGGTTTTTTTGTGATTTTTATATTTGTTTTTTTTTAACAAACTGCAGATTAAATTGATCTGTTAAGTAGTAATATTATTAATAATAATAGCCATGACTAATTATTATTAGCAATTATTTTTACTAACTAATAATAATTCATGCTTTGACTATGTTTGTTGTTTCCTTGTTCCTTCAGTGCAAGTGCTACTTTTCAGAAACTATTTACCAGACCATACTGACTGAAATTATATCAATAGCACAGAATTATATGTTACCTTCCCAAAAGAATGTGTTAGTTTCAGCTATGGTATAGCTTAAGAATTAGTAAAACATCAAAAGAGTTCACCTGCTGCCAGATTTTTATAGTAAACCTTGGAATTCTGGTAATACAATTCCTGTTCAAATCCTTGAGAATAAGACAGGGGCAGCTTTCATAATATCACAGAGATACTTAGAATTAATATTTTAGTATATATAACATGGATTAACATAAGGAGGTTATATAGATAGATGAATTTCAATACTTTACAAGCTAATAAGTTGGTTAAAGCTTCCACAGGAATTTGTGTCTACTTTAAAGAAAACTCTCTAACAGCCCAACTCATTGGGCAAATCACTTTCTTCTGTGAAATTTATTGTGTGCTATGGTGACTTCTGCCAGCCAGTTGCACTACAAAGGTGTCCGGATAGGTAGCACAGTTGCATAAGCTCTGCCACTGAAACATCTAGATTTTTCAGTAGCAGAGATTCAGTTCCTTGTGGACTTGACTCACGCCCTTAATTTTCCTGAAACAGATAACATTATGTGCAGCCATGTTGTTGCTATCAGAATGGACTTCCCAGATGCAGTATTTTTTAGGATTTGCTGTTGGCTCTAAATGGACACTGCAAATTCACTAACTACCTCTTTTCCAAGACAAGGCCAAATTCTGTTTCCCCTCTCAAATTTATCATTCTTGTTGCTTTCATTCATGCTTTTTTTGAATTTTATAGGGCTACATTTTTCCAAGTTGTGTGTCAGCCACTATCCTACGCCACTGCTCAATCCCAAATACTGAAAGACTTAGTGGGAATGAAAACCATAATGTGTCAAAAGCAATGAAGTTAATACCTTTTTTTGTGGTATGTAATCAGAAATTCTCAAAAAAAAAAGACATAATAATATTGTATCAAGAAAGTAATTTTAGCAAAAAGTAATCTAGCAGGATTTATCAACCTGGATACAATGACACACTTCCATAACAATTTTAGGTTTTGAACAGGCGCTGCCTGACAGAACTAGCACAGTTTCTGCACATCGCTAAAGCACAGGCATGAGGCATGTGACAAGTCTGTGTCTCAGTAAAGTCTGTGCATTCTGTAAGAAAATATGCTTTTCAATGTTCTTTTTCTTCCTCCACAGCTGTTACCTAACAGGTATTCTGTTTTTCTCTTCCCTGGTACAGTAAGCTCAGTTTGATCTCCTGAGGTTTTCCATCGCCTCCACTGCTTCAGTAGATTGATATGGAAATTTTGTTCTCTTATGCCTGTTCAGTTTGTTTTCTTTCTTTTGTTCTTTCCTCCCCAATTTGCCAAGTAATGGGAGGATTCTTATGGGCTTTGCTACTATATGAAGAGCATTTTGTATTCACTGGTTTGTAATCACAACAAAACCTTTTGGCCATGTTGCAATTTTCATTTTCTGGTCAATTGGTTTCACATATGTTCTCAGACCTATAGAATGTTAAATAATTGTTATCAGAAGCATCATTTAAATACAATTCAGCTGATGTCAGATATGCTCTGAATAATGACAACAAAAAAAAGCAATTTTTTTTTGTTATTTGATATCGATAGAAAGCAGGTCTGATCAACAGGTATTTTGATTCCTCTAAAATCCAAACTTCTCCATTAGTTCAGAGTCCAATCCTGCTAATGTCTGAGTGATTCTCTGTAGCCTCTGGTCCAACTGCAATCCTCAGTCCTTCAGCATTTGCTTCTCCTCTCACTGTCAGGTCTTTTATTTTTAGGAATATTTAAAATATTTTGCATTTAGGTCCTCAAGGGTCACATCACAACATTTGAAATGTCTTCACTATGTTAAAATAACTTTGAGCTTGTATTTGACATTTCAATGTTAAATTAATTAGAAAAGACAAAAAAAATTGAGCGGCGTTCAGTTCCACTGTCACTAGTCAAGAGGCCCCTGAAAAAAAACCAGAAAACCCTCAACTTGTCAAGTCACAAGTGTTTAATTAGAAACAGTAAACTCCCTTTTGAAACTCCTCAGTTTGTTCAGGCATAATTCTGGCAAATAGGCAATATGTAAATTTTGCTTGCTTTGCAAAAGTAAGGTCTCATTTATAAAAATCCATGTAAAAACTTAGTGCTAGATGAAGAAAACATCTTAATAGTTAAAAGTTAGTGTGTTAAGAGCTCACTTGCCTTTGCTGCTATCCAAAATAGAAGTCTTGTTAAGCTGTGATAGTTGCATGATGAGATCTATTGTTGCAGGTACATTTTTTTGTATATTAGATGATGTAGCTAGTAGAGTACAACATGATAACAGCCCACCATCCAATTGATTTCATCAATTCTAAAGTTAGCAACAGTCAGTTTAGGGTGGTAGAAGTGCTGCTGTAGAAATAGCCTAAAAGATACTCTAATACTTTAAAAATTAATTAAAAATACCTACGAAGTTTGTTGATGTTCAAAAGAACTTTTCAGGAGAATCCAGATAGGGGATGAAAACACACACACCATCCCTCTTACAGTCAAAAGCTGACAGAAAGTAGCAAATAATTTGGAAAGCATATTTGTGACATTTATAAAACACTGCTATTTAACTCTTCTGGGAATAATCGTATTGAGTTCTTTCACTTTAGTACCATAGATTAGATCCGTATGTGGCTATTGCAGGTAAGAGCCTTTTTGAACCTTCTTCCATCCTGCTCCTTGTCCATCAGAGGGAGAAATGGACAGAGAGAAGGATGGGTTATCGGTTTGCAATGCACAGGCATTCTTTTTGCTAAGACAACATTATTATGACTAACGTGCTGTATTTGTCTTTCAACAAGATTTCAATAAAATTACATATTTTAAACATTTCTATCAGTTCTCTCTGATTATTTATAACAGCAGCACACATATTGCATAATTCATGTTCAGATCATTTGCTGATATAGTAAAGAGTTGCTCTTTATAGCAATTGTTTAAAAGAACAAAATGAGGGTATTTAAGTGGCTAATCATACAGTTTGTCTGGGAAGATATGAACATTTAAATTACATGCTGATAAACTGATCAGAAGTGAATGCTGGCAGCTACTAAAAATACAACCCCCAAAATGATGTCTCTGCATCTGTGGTATTATTTAAATAATAATTGCATTTTAAACCACTTTCCTTTGTATTCCTTTATTAAAAAGAACCAATTATGCAAATAATTGACACCAAATTTGTATCATAAAATACACACCTTGCAGTGTGAATGATAGATCGTTATTTTTATAGGTATAATTTACTCCAAATGTTTCCTAAGAGTAAGAAAAAATACAAAACATTTTTTGAAAAGTGTACCTTTCTGGAATGTATTCGATTCCCATGGTTGGAATACAATCTGATAGCATCTGAATTATTCTAAATGGGTTAAATGAGACAAAACAAAGTAGGAACCATTGGTTGAGATGTTTTATTGCTTGTGTTTCTGATAACTGAGAAATGCAGCATCTTTATCTCTCTGTAAATCAGCTCTATTCAGGATAAGGAATTCCAGCTAGAGTTGGTTGCATTTTTCTGAGAAATATTGTCCAAAATGGGATCTGTGTCTGTCAGAAAGAGGAAAAATATCAGGTACAGTAATCCACTTGTACACATAGACAGTATCTTAAAACACGATATTCTCTGTTTCGACTACATTTTAGGTATGATTTGACTGAAACATACCAGTTTTCTGTGAAAAACATGCAAATGTTCACCAAATTTTCTTTCAAGATGTTAAGAAAAATTTTAAATTCTTGACAAAGGAAAAAAAATCTTTCTAAATGTCTATGACACTATTATAAGCATTTTCTATCCTTTATCAGGAGGTGCCATAGTTCTCATCATGTGACATTGTAATGCTGCTTATATCTAGGAACACGATCCCTCCAATGGAACTACTTGACAATTTCACTGTACTACTGGGTGAACATCTTGAACAGCTACAAGAAAAAGTCAGGGCAGGTTTACACCTGATTTGTAGTTAGAGGAAAAGGGCTGAATTGACAGTGGTTGTCTAACTTGATTGTAGCAGTCATTAAAGTCTAAATAATTTGCAATGACTCTGTGTCTAGATCTGAAGGTGCGGAAAAAAAAAGTGTTTCAGAAAATGTCCACAGTCTTCTGAAAGATTTGTAGTATTTCATTCGCTTGGTCAAAATGTGAAAGATTACTTACAAAGAAGGATGACAGACCATGAAAATAAAAGTTTTGTATATCGATAGTAGTTTTATTCTAATTTATTCTCGGCATTAGCAGTGATTTGGCTTTCCAAATTATTTGGTCCACTAAGCCACTGTTTTAGCAAATTATTGATGTCTCATTTTCTTGAGGTCTTCAGATAGAGACTGGAGATCCCCCTGTTGGACTCCATGCCTCCTGCCTGTTGGACTCCACGCTCCCTGTTGGAGTCCATGCTTAGACCTTCCTATGGGGAAGATGTCTGACGAAATGCTGAGGTTGTAGTGCAAAGGATCCAACTAAACGATCAGAGAGGATCATTCCAGATATAAAATCTGCTATGCTTCATGCTTGAGATTTTTCTTGTTGAGTCTGTCCTCACTCAAGAAAGAATTTCAGGATGCCAAAAATACCCTTGTTTATGATGGGCTGTAATAAATACTCTTCCATTATTCCTTGGCAGTCACCACAGTCATTTAAACACTGTTTTTTAAGGACCAAGTTCTTTTCTTTCATGTATTTTACAGTTGTTTAATTTTTCTTCCTCTTTGAAATGGGTAGTGCACCTTTATCATTAACATGCTGTATGTGTCTCTTTACTTGACTTTTACATTATTGCTCTAGCTATTACTATGCATGCATTATTTATATGGTTGGCTATCAAGGAAAAAAGGCAAGCAATTTACTTGTCAAAACATATTATAATGCATGACTTTAAATCAAAGTTGCATGGATTTGTAAAAAGCTATTATAAATGTTCTTTAGTTAATAGGTTAGTGTCATGCAGTGGGCATGGTCAATGTATTAGCTAAGAAACCTGTAATCACTTTAAAGACTCATTGAATAGGAGATTATTTTAGGTAATTATGCTTTGCTTTTAATTGTACGATATTAAGACTTAATTTGTGAAGACTATATTATTTCAGTATAAGAAAATTCTAACCTATGCTTTAATGTTGCCATTATATTTAAACAGGTATTTGCTCAGTACCAAAATTATAAATATTGTGGAGCCTAATTATCTAAAGCTAATCTACAGGTACACACCTTTGGACTTAAAAATGCATTTTCTTTTCTGCAGAGTGCTTTCCCCTGAGTTGCAAAAATTTTCTACAGTGTAGATAATTCTGGCCTGCAGGACATGGATTTTATGGCTCCCATGGCCTTATGTTTCTGTGGTAGGACACAAACAATTGCAACTGAAATCACTGTACATGATTCTTACATGAAAAGTTCCCCAAAAATTGATGGGAACCACCTGTTTCATGCAGAACGTGAATTAGCTTTGTGTGAACTACATCAAGGAAGTATTTTGACAAATACAGAACAGTTTCTGTTTCTCAAATGCTCTTGACACATAAACTCATACACCTTATTTATAAATATAACCCTTATTTAGCTAACATTGTTAAAATTTTTAAATTTCAAAATCACTGACCAAACTGAAAAACAAGTGGACTAAAAAAAATAAGATTACCTGTTTTAGCAAATAAAACCCAGAAAGCAATTGAAGGTCAAATATCTAGAACACAAATTTTAATTTTATATGCAGGCAAAATTTACAACAAAATATTTCCAATTAGAAAACAAACTATAATTCTGAATACGTTTAAGTGAAATACTCAGTACCTTGCATTTCTTCCCTTATTTTTGGACAATAGGCATTTGTTGGATTCAGCAGAGTCAATAATAACTTCGCTCAATTTAAAACAACATTTTGGTTCAAACAAATCTTTCTGGTTTATTTAAACTTTAAAACTGCAGTTACAAAGGTATAATGAATGTTTATCACACTTATGGACATGCTTGCAAACACAGGCCGGATTTTTAAATAGTTTTCTGTCATAGCAGAGAAGTTTTTCCTTTCCTTTCCTTTCCTTTCCTT
>NW_009693647.1:0-28804 GCF_000703405.1 Apaloderma vittatum
CTAGGCCATTCTATGATTCTATGATAACCTCCAGCCCACTATTAAAATTTGCTGTTTAACAACTCATTGAGACTCATAAGAGACTGTCAACAACCTAAAATTGCTATGTGCAGCAGGAAGGATAGTCGGAATACGCTACCAAGGCTAACAACACCGTGGTGTCTATCTAGACAATTCACTTGCCCCCATATTTTCAGAAAGTGGATGATTCCCAGTTTGCCAAACTCATGCACAGGTGTCGCAGCAAAATGGCCTGGACAACTGCAAGTCTGGATGCTCAGCATGTAAAGCCACACTTTACATGACTTGAGTTAATCACCAAAAGATAAAAGGTTTTAAATAAATAAGTGGCATTTTAAGAATGCATGCTTCTGACCATCGTTTGAATCCAAATATGAGAATATAAAAAGCATTTTATCACTTAAGAGAAACTGTAGGCTTTTTGATTTTAAGGCTGTTAAGGCAGGAACAACTCAGATTTTTTTTCACAAGACGGATGTGAATTTTTGTAGGGAGTAGAAGGCATTTTGCTTTGGGTTTGGATCAGAGGTCTTTCCTTATATTTCAACTCGACTTTGAGGTGAGGTTTCAATTGAGGGACATCAGACAGTAAGTATAAACGAGGCATAAAAATTAGAAACAGAAGCTGGCTGTTGGGAGTCACAAGAAGGATGAGGGCAGGGTTGGCAGTCAGGAAGTCTACACTTCCAATCTGGGTACAGCCCTCGCCTTGCTGGGCAGCCACTTCCTCCTGCTGTATCACTTCTTGAACAGCTTTAAAGAGGTTTTGCTCACTGTTCTGTTATTTTAGAACATGTCTGTACAGCACTGAATCATAAAAATGCTGTACTAAGCATTATTATTTTTACTGTCAGCACAGTTGTTATCCTGCATGCATTGAAGCCGACTTAATAGATTTTGAAGGTATCACCACTCAAATAATTATTTTTTTTTATTTCACAAAAAAAAAATTGTCTTCTCCCTGTACACACGTGAAGTTCAGTTACAACACAGAAAGCATCTTCCCGCTCGGTCCCCATGTGTTGCCTCGTCTAGTTGAGAGGTGGTGTCCCTGCCCATGACAGGGAGGTTGGATTAAATGATCTCTAAGGTCCCTTCCAACCTAGGCCATTCTACGATTCTGTGTTTCTCTCCCTAACTATACAGCACATTAATAAGATGTGCTGCATGTAACAGTGCACATACACGGACAAGAGAAAGTACACAGGAAACTATTTGTATCAAATGCAGTTAGCAAAGCAGCTGTTCTCAGAGTGAATAATTTTTGGAGGCCATACTTTTCAACTGGATGATGCACCTGAAAACACTCAGTAGGAAATGCTCCTTCACTTTTAAGAGAGGGTCTCCCCTGGGCTCAACCATTCCCAGGTCTAACTTCAACCCAATTCCCACAGGAAAAAAGCATCCTTGAGAAGGGAAAATAGAAAGGGTCTCTGAGAGTCATCTAAGCCATAGACTTTTCGAATTCATGTTCACAAAGCCCTACAGATATGCATATCTATATATTATGTATACTATACATATACATATTTATACAAAATGAATGCTTCACCACTGTTTTGCAATCTGGAGTTTGTCAAAACCTACTCAGTGCATTACTATTCAAACAAACAGCAACCAAGTTTCAAAGCCACACAGATGAATAGTTGCCAGCTTCCCCCTTCCTTCAGAGGGTAAAACAACGCATCTGCTTTATACCTGCTGTAAACGGATCCCGTTCAGAGCACCGAATACTCAAACCAAGCCTCCCTGCCTCTAGCGGCACTCTGCTAATGGGAGCACACATACATTTTGGAAAGAACAGAGGGAAAAAGACGCAGGCACAAGGAGCAGCTGAAGTATATAAAGCATTTTAAAAAAGAAACAATCCCTTTTAAATTGTAGAGCTAGCAGCAGCGATTTGACTATTGCTTTTACAATTCAACAACAGATATGCCCTCTCTAGAGTAGCTTTAATGTTATCCTTCAGTGGACAAAACTGGTATTTCCGGGCTTCCAGCCATGCATGAACTGGAGTAGATTGGGTCGGGTCCAATGCTGAGCCCATACAATGCATTAATGTGGAAAATATTATGCTCCCTTTCCCAGAAAACAAATGCTGGCTTCAGTTTTCAGAACCTGTTAATTCTATTACCATGTGGAAGTGCCCGCAGTCTCACCTAGTTATCCTACTCAGTAACCTGACAGATGTACTCAACTTGACCAGCTGTGGAGCTCCCTAATCTTCAGTATTTTACCTTTTGTGTAAAAATAGGAGAATAGAGGCAGTGTGAGAAAAAATAATAACAAAGCCATAGAAAATATGGATGCTTACAGGGCATGATCCACAAATTCTTCATGAGCAACACAGAAGCCACAGGCATCTTCAGTTCCTGCTCAAAAGTCTCTGCCACTGTGTGTCTCTGCTGACTGGCATCAACCCCCTCTACCACCCCATCCCCAACCTGACCCTCCCAGGTTCCTGGAGGGTGCCTCCATCATACAGTCATGAAGTCAGAGAGTCGTAGAATGTTTTGGGATGGGAGGGACCTTTAAAGGTCATCTAGTTCCAACCACTCTGCAGTGAGCAGGGACATCTTCAACTAGACCAGGTTGCTCAGAGCCCTGTCTGACATGACCTGGAATGTTTCTAGGGATGACGCTTCTTTCCACCACCCTGGTCACCCTGTTCCAACATTATATCACCCTCATTGTAAAAAAATTATTCCTATATAAGCACAGATTAGATGAAAATTTATCAAAAGGAATACACTGATCTTGCTGAGGGGCAAGTGAAAACCTATATGACTCATTGAGGACCTTCCACCTGTATTTTCGATGTTCCAATACTATAAATCAAAACATGCCAGTATTCACATATCTTCTAAACCCATCTCTGAGGCAACAGTATTTAAGCTACCAGTATAAGTGAGCAATTATTTGGCATAGATGATGATACAGGAAATCTGGCAAAACACCAGAAATAAAACACGCAGTCATGCATCTCCTAAAAGATACAGTTTGGAAAAGTATTCAGCATATTTTTTAAACAGAACATGGTACAAGTTTAAGGTTGTTAAAATCTGTTCAAATATTTTCCATTAAAACAACAGCAGTTCTCTCCTATCTACAAGACAAGGCTCTGAGGTAATGACAGCATATCCAGTCTTCCCATCAAGATAAACTCTAACATAAAACAAGAATTTATGTACAAAGATGTTTCAAGGAAATAAATAAATTTGCACCAATCACAGCATAGCTTTCTGTAACGTCTTTTATAAATCCCACAACTTTCTCTACGCAGGTTGGGTACTGCAGGTGCAGTTAGCCTTTGTTTTCATCGCAATAAATCAGGGAAGATGTATAGCAGCAGAGCCTATTTGCTTCAGCAGAGCTACACTAGCTGAAAGAGCAGCGGGTTGCATGTGCAGCTTGGCACTGCTCAGTTTACCTCCAGTTCCTGTCCTCTAGAGGTAGCTGCCCTACTGAGTAATGAGCAAAGCTTTCTGATAGCCTACAGAGGGCCTGGTTTGTATAGAGGGAGGAGTCAAGGTACCCTCAACCCGGTAAAACGTAATTGCCATAACAGGTACCCACTCACATTGTGCAGAACTGGCAGAAAGGAGTCTCCGTACTCCTATGAATGGGCTCCTGCCATGGTCTAAAGATAGCTACACATGGTTTTGGGCTCAAGTATAGCATGAACAGACAACAACTCATTAGACTTAGCACTATATACCGACACACTGGTTTAGGAGCAGAGAAAACGAGCCATCTGTTCACAACGGTTGTTCGCCCGGCTTTTTGTTGTCTACCTTTCACTTGGCTTGTGGGTTTCTGTGTTGAGGCTTTTTGTTTGGAGTTTTTTTGTCAGTTTGTTTATTGTATTTTTTGTTGGTTTAGGGTTTTTTTGAACTAGAAAGATAAGCTTCTTCAAAGTCTAGCGTTTTCTTCAGGTTGTTCTGTTTACAGAAATCACTAACAATTTGTCAGTCACTGCTTATATAAAGAAAATAATGTGCACATTGTTTGTGGCCTCACCACAGGCATTACTCAGCAAGTTTTAATTATCCTGTTGGTGATTTAGTGTTGTAAAAAAACATATGCTAACATGTGTACACATCTGCCCTTGCTTATGAAAGCTTCTTACTTTTTGTTAGATCACAGAAGCAAACCACATTTTGAACTTCTGTCTGTTGTTTGCTGTTCCCTGCTGCCCCCGAAAAAATACTGGATGTAATCAACTTATATAACAAATATCAGTAACGTCACAAAAAAAGTACTGAAAAAGTGACGATTTGGTTCATGCATCTAGTTAGTCAGATTTGCCTTCTCCCAGATACTTCCTTTCCTCCACGAGCTTGCACTGCTCTTAGGAACCTTCCATCCCAATGCAGTAGAGTAGGCAAAGGTTACCTGGATATTTTCCAGGTACACAAATACACTCAGTGCACAACATGACAACAAGAGCTTTTAACCATGTCATTCCTTAATTCAGAACAATACAATTTACCCCAAACATGGTTCACTGAATACATTATAGAAGCACTAGGAGTGAGTCATTTCAGAGTATTTGGAAGTCTATCTTGTGGATAGGAAGAAAAAATGTATTCCTCCTTGGAACAGGAGGGAGGGTTTCAGAAGCCCAACTGTGAAAAATGTAAAGTATTTGAAAGAAGGTGATGTTTGGAGCATCGCTGGTGTTTTTAAGGGATGGCTAGAGCAGAGGCAAAACCACAGAAGGAACAGCACAGGGAGAACTAGTGGGAGGAAGAGAATACGCAGCAATAGACGGGTGGGTGGGAGGCTGTATAGCACAGTGAGTCAACGGGACATTTTACTAAGCAGGAGGGCAATCTATGCCAGATGCTTTCTAATTCTGTGACATCACGGGAGACATTTAGCTTGGACAAGCTTTAATTTAAAAAAGTAGTTAAAAAAGGCAGAAACATGTAGAATGGCTTGCTATTTGTCACTCGATGCAGGGACAGACAGAAGGACAGGTTCTTTTCTGTTTTGAAGTTGGACTAAAAATTTCATCTTCCACATCCCCTGCCTCTGATGTATATGATGGCAGGCCAATAAGCCATGCTTCTAGGGCCACAGAGAGGTACGTAAAGATAGAACTCACAGTACTGTTAAAGGCACAGATGGGACTGAAGGACTGTCATGAACTAGAGCTCCCCTACAAGGGCCGTGTTTTACCAGACACATGCAATAAAAACGAGCTGGGAGCCAGAGTCTCCTCGGTTGTACCCAAGCAATCCCCTCCATCCCAGGAGGATTTCATGGGTGAACTGAGGACAGCATCTATGGCTGTGGAGGCTTAGCTGCAACCATGATGCTGAGGGGCAGCAGCTACCAAGACCACAATTCTTGTCCTGCAGACGGCAGCCTCCGCTGTGTTGGGCAGCGCTGGTACGTAGAACATCTACCGACCCCTCATGGATCCTTTCACAGCAACTACATTTCTCCCTGGCTCATAAATCCAACTTCCCACTGCAGATACGCTGCCTCTCCAACTCCTCTCTCGTAATAATGACAGGCAAACTCAACTAATACTGTGAACAGTTTGGATGTCTGCACAACACTTGGCCAGAAAAAAAGAAAAAAAAATTCCCAAGAAAAAAGAAAAAAACCCACTCATAATTGAGAACATTTGTTGTATGATATAATTGAAAGCTTCTATCTGTAGGACCAATATGAACCATGTTTATTAATGTTACACATTATGTCTTAATTTAAGATGTGAAAGCTTGGTTTTGCGATGCTTTTATGTTAATGATTTATTATAAGTGCAGTACATATCTAGTTTATTTTTGTAAGACCCGTGTTATACATTTAATTTAGATTTTCTCTCCAAGCTTCTTACTCAGATCAAAACATAATAAAGTGACAAAATTATACCCTGCAAATACTTGCTTGAGATTAGCAAGAGACAGTAATGTATCTTTTGTAATACTTTGAATTTCTGTCAACATCATCATAAAATATATACCACAAAATGCAAATAAATGTAAACATATTGTGCCTTTTTATGTGACATGTTTTAAAGGCTTTCCAGCATCAATTAGATTTTTGTTATTTCTGTGATCTAGCTAGGTACGAGAAGTAAAAACATCAGCTTAGCAAAGTTAACAACAAGGTATTTCCCAACCAGGTATTTCTGAGGATATTAGAGATGAGTGCACAAGTATGTCACACAAACACATGCTTACCCTCTCATTACAGGTATGTGTGTATACATACATAGAAATAATATTTAATAGCTACTCTGCAGTTAGTATGAAGATTACACATCTGTAATCTTGGAGCCAAAGGCCCAGTGAGCCCTATCAAAGCAACCACCATTATATAAAAATAAAGCAACACTGAGGAGTGAGAGATAGCATGAGCATGACCCATACAAATAGTCCTGCTAGTGACGACTGAAGGAAGAAGGAAGGCCAAATCATTTAATCCAGGAGGACATTAACAAAGCAAAGATCCATGACTTCAGGATGCAGTTCTCTAGCATTAACAAGCTAAGAAAAAGCAGTCCAAATATTCTTTCTCAATGATCGGCACAGACTTATCAGGAAGTGGCATCAAACCTTTTTTCACTGACCCTTTTCATTAGCAAGAAATATCAAAACAGGCCCAGCACATCCTCTTTGTCATCTTTCCCTTCTTCATCCAGCCACGTGAGGAATCTCCTCACACCAAACCATCAGTCACACAGTGCTTCCCACTCCACACGGCACTCTGTGTGTCTATGAGAAAGTCCTAAATGACTTTTTTTCAAACCTTACTTCACTGCTTGCCTCAGCTTCAAGGGAAGAACCGATCAGACATTCGTAGTGAAAATAAAACAGATGATCCAAATTGAGATAATGGGGAAAAGCAGGCAGACACAGTAGGGAGCACAACATGAGATGAAGAATGTCCTTCATGCACAAAATTAGGTAAAAGACTACAGAGTATTTAAATAGGGAGTTTCCCAGGGAAAGCACTACCTAAATACAGGATTTACTTCATTTTAAAGCTGACTGTAATAATGGTAAATCTGCTGCTGGTAGAACTATCACCCTTTGTCCCTCCTCAAAGAAATGGCCAGGGCATTACATTTTGGGTAACAAACTAAATCAAATTAAGAGCAACAACACTGCAGCGCAAGAATAACTTATTAAAAGCACCAATGGGCTATTGACTCCATTTACCATCCAGAATACTGATATTGCTAAAAACATCCACGTGTCAGCACAGTAGCAGCCTCGGTGCAGTAATGCCAATGTTGATGCTGCAAAGGACAACTATTTCCACAGGACAGCACAGCTCAGGTGTCCAGCCACATGTGGGCTTCTGGTGTGTTCCCAGAGAGAAGGAGGAACAGCTCTCAAATACCTAGAAGTTAGTGTAACTAAAGAAATGAAACACTCTGCAACTGTACTCTGGCCATGTAGTTCTGTACTCTTCCTCTCGGTTCCCCAAAGAGGCTATTTTAAAGACGTGGTTATCAAACAAATCATTTCACATACACAGCTACTAACAGCAAGTGTTTTACCCCAAAATGAGGCTGAACTTACGTTTCTAAACGTTGGTTCTATATAAAGTGTAAACACACATTTGCTTGGGAATGTTACATATTTGTAGCAAGACATCTCATTTCATCTTTTTCCTCTATGGATAGAAGAGCAAGGTACTTCAGGATGTACTTCCTCTGCCGGGACCACTAACAGCAGAAGCTCATACTTCACACTCAGCTTCTTCCTGGTCACTGCAGGACCACTACTGCCTCTCTTCTCTTCACTGGGTACCAAGCACAGACAGCCCAGTGGCACTTGTCAGGCACAGTATCGGATCACCTGCAGGAACTGCTGTTGCAGAATTTAACACAGACCCATGCAAAATCACAAAATTCCTTAAGTAGCAAGCACAACACGAAGAACAAGTCCAATTTTTTATTGTCGGCTCGAGAAAACTGTGAACTATGCATTCAGAAAATCCCGTATTCAAAGCACTGCCGAGAAAGATTTGTCTTCATCTATGGAAGTATAAATACTCTTTTCACACAAACTTTGTTTATCAAGCAGCAATTCTGTTCCACCATTTTCCCAAAATGGAGCTTATATTAAACCATGCAGGTTACTAAAATGGCAAGAAGATGTGGTTCAAATAAAAACAACCCGCTAGAAAAATCTAATTTACGTATATACTCTAATTTAGATATTGACGTGTCAAACTGATTAAGTGTTCCATCCTTTGATAATGCTCCTGTTGTCACAAAAACTGAAGGAGTATTAGGTAAAACAGGTATCTGATGCATGTAAACTGTCATAGGATAGAGAATAGAAAATCTTTCTAATAGAAATTAATTAAAGGCATTTTAAAAATAGCCTTTCATCTGTACAAACCAATTAAACACTTTACATACCACTTAAAAAATAGGGCTGAAATGAGTTTGATTGTTGTGTAGTTTGTTGTCTTAGGGATACAAACGGAACAACTGTAAACATAATGCAAGCATACAAAGTCACACCTTCTTCCTCCTTTTTAAAAGAAAATGTGTAAAATGAATGTTTTTATGGAGAGGATGCTAAAGGAGTTAAGATTGAAATTTCTAAAAGTATTTTTAAAATAACAGTCAATAATACAGCTCTCGGAAAGGCAGGCTTTGTGTCTTTGCTGATCCCAACGATACAACATCGAATACCATGACACAAACTACAGTATTCTAATTTTACAGTATTCAAAAAAAATTATATCCACAAGCATAGCATGACGTACGTAATCTATGTAACTATATACACAGTAGCCCATTCTTGCACGTTTCACAGATACACAAGTTATAAACCACATACCCATTGACTTTTTTCTTTTTCTCAGCACAGATGGCATTTCAAGAGGAATTTTTTCTGTGCCACAGCTTACACAAACCACAAAGAAATTACTCTTAGTAAGTACTGCCTGCTGTTGAAGAGTGTTTTGAAATTACACTCTGTTTTTTAGGGGAACTGAAGAGCTGAGAACAAGCCATGCATTCACATCAGTGGTTAACAGATAAAGCAGCGACGATGACTGAATGCAGCTCTTCAAGGACCAGCGCCTGATGCTCGCTGCAGATTAGGGACACATTTTTCCTCTGCGCCACATTAGAGGAATTCATTGAAATTTGCTTGATAATGAGATCACTGTCCATTGGCAATGTCCATCACACAGATAAAATGATTTAGTTTTTTTGTCTTGGCTACCAGCGGGAGAAGATTTTGAAGAGTAGTTATACGTCCACAGATGAAAACAAATCTTTCTCAGTAGCGCTATGAGTACGGGATTTTCTAGAGAAACGGGAAACTTATATATATATATATATATATGCACACACACATATAAATATATTACATGCCCAGACAAAATTTTCTTTTGAAAATAATCATTACCTAAAATAATACAGACTCCAACACCAGGCAGTGGGACAACTTAGCATTGCTATATTTAATTGCACAATCAAATTTTCACGATTTACTTTTCACTGGAATTTCATTCCCTGGGAATGACATTGCAAGTTCAGAGTTTAAAAAACAGACAATAACACTGGCTGGGGTTAGAAGTTCCCTCTCCTAATATTAATACTACTCCATGCATCAGAAGATAGAGTAAAAATTGAAAATTAGGGAAACCCAGGAACAATGAACTAAGAAGTCCATGTGATGGTCAGTTGCCACAAAAAGCCCCACCAAACAGAAAGCTGTATGTTTATGAGAAGTAAGCTTCCTCTTATTCTTGCTAGGTTTATCACTCTTAAATCACATCCTGCTTTAAAAGGATCAAGTATAGCAAAACAGGCTCAAAGATCACAACAACATATAGTTGCCATTACACTAAATCATGTGAAAAACCCTATCAAATGCAAAACATTAATATCTCCTCTGCTTTGCACACTCCTGCAAAAAAAAAATAACCTCAAGAATAATGTTAACTCATCCAAAATTCTCTTTTTAACAAGAATATTGTCTTGGAAAAATCCTGCTGGATAGGCCAGCCAGCACAGCTAAGACTGGTGATGAAAGAATAAATTGTGCTAGTCACATAATTGGTTCCTCTACAAGCCGCAAGTGATGTAACAAGATTGTTGAGGGGATGTCA
Source organism: Apaloderma vittatum (assembly GCF_000703405.1). Classification (NCBI taxonomy): domain Eukaryota; kingdom Metazoa; phylum Chordata; class Aves; order Trogoniformes; family Trogonidae; genus Apaloderma; species Apaloderma vittatum. The sequence goes on from NW_009693647.1 coordinate 10,123, forward strand.
GTAATACCATTAAGTACAAGGCATCTTGAAACTCAGACATGCACACAGTACAACGCAAAGGAGAGAATGGGGGAACTGACAAAAACCAAAGATACATTATGCACACTTCCAGAGTAATTTTTTCTACAGCAGGGAATGTTACGCCTTTTTCAACGAATGATCCTACCCATGACATCACTGTGGTTCTCTGGCAATGGAGTTTTCTGATTCAGAGAATGGTTTGAGGTGGAAGGGACCTTAAAGATCATCCAGTTCCAACCCCCCTGCCGTGGCCAGGGACATCTCACACCAGACCAGGGTGCTCAAAGCCCCATCCAGCCTGGCCTGGAACACTGCCAGGGAGGGGGCATCCACAGCTTCCCTGGGCAACCTGTTCCAGTGCCTCATGACCTCCATAGTAAAGAACTTCTTCCTAATGTCTAATCTAAATGTACCCTGCTCTAGTTTAAAACCATTACCCTTTGTCCTATTGCCACATGCCCCTGTAAACAGTCCCTCCTCAACTTTCCTGTAGGTCCCTTCAGGTACTGGAAGGCTGCTACAAGGTCTCGCTAGAGCCTTCTCTTCTCCAGACGGAAGAGCCACAACTCTCTCAGCCTGTCCTCACAGGAGAGGAGCTCCAGCCCTCTCATCATCTTTGTGGCCCTCCTCCAGACCTGCTCCAACAGGTCCACATCCTTATTGTGTTGGGGGCTCCAGAGCCGGATGCAGTACTCCAGGTGGGGTCTCACCAGAGCAGAGGGGCAGAATCACCTCCCTTAATCCGCTGGCCACGCTTCTTCTGATGTGGCTAACACCCAAGTTTGTACCACCGGGCTATGAAATCCAATCTTAGTTTTAGCAGCTCAACCACCCCCATGCTCAGTCACCTTTTGACCTTGTCACCCTTGGGACAGTCCTACGGAGCATGTCCTTTGTTCTCCAGCACTCCTGAGACTTGATCTACCTTACTACTTGGAAGGTGAGTTCCCAATACTTTGCAAGCCGTCAGGAACACTGTCATCTTTCTCAGCATCATGAGAATCTGGTTCAGCTATCATGGCCACAAACAAGCACTATGCACATCCAGGCAAGTAATGTGAGCAAGGCAACTTTTGGAGTTCTGGTTTGGCTCTGCAGTAGCTACCTGCAGAGCTTTTATTACAGTTCAATGTACACTTTACAAAGAAGTTTCTGCTATACCACTTTTGCACGCTGCAGGCAAATCAAAGAAATCTAGAGCTTAAAGCACATACATAGTCCTTCTAGAGTGCAAATAAAATTTATTATTAGAAAACAGCATCAAGAAATATATAGTTTTTCACTTCAAAATCTGCTAACAAACACTTTCTGGGTAAGCCTCTTCTTCCCACTAACAATCAGATCCTAGAATGCACCACACCTTTTTGCAGCAGACCACGACAAGCAGTTTACCATCAACATTAAACATAATCAAGCTCTAATGACTGCTTGAGTGAAATCCAATCAAACTGCACACATATTTAACTCAAGAAGTCCCACAAAACAAACCAAGAATTTACTATTTCAATAATTAGCTGGTGTGGATATTTGGAGAGGCTGCTTCTGAGCTTCAGAGCTCAGAAGCTTGCAGAACTAGTCAGTAAATTTGAAGCACAGGCTGGTGTGCTTCCTGGCCCTTTGTTTTCATCTAATTTGAATGAAAAGCCTCAGCAGCCAACAAGTAGTTGAAGAACTCTTAAGTTGCCCCATCAATCCTCTCTGCCAAAATTGTGAAAGACACAGGAAAGGAACTTCCCCCAGGAGAACCGAAAAGTCTTCTAAAACAGATGGAGAAGAATAACAGCAATCTCTGAAAAAACACCACCTCTGGATAAACAGAAAAGCACAACTTGATCGTCAGGTTCTTCCCTCGGCAAGCAGATTAGAAAGTCCTCCTAGTGAGGATATCATAGTTAATCAGACACTGCTTTTGATCTTGGAGTCAGGCTCCCAGAGAGTTCTGGCTCTAAAACTAAGCAAATGTTTCCATTGAAATGCATGGTGCATAATCAATCATGCCCAGCAGGCTTTACGGATCAACAACACACTCTCTAATCAGAAGGCTGCCCAGAGATACATTCTTGAAGAGACCAGTCAAGAAAATCACTTAGGGATGAAAATGCAGCACTGCCTATACCATTTCTTTATAATGATGTCCAGAAAACACAGCTGCAACTCATTTTGCTCCAGTTTTCTGTAGCTATTCTAGAAGGACCTAAAGAGGCAACGGTAGAGATTTCCTAGATATGTTTAATTTACTTTATTTCAATTATTTCACATATTCGTCCATTAAATTATAAAGCAATTAGTAGATAAAGTATAGGTATATGAATTGCAGTAATTGAGTGACTTTTTTTTATAGAAAGAAACAGTAGATAGCAAAATCCAATACATTATTGTCATTGTAAATGTCACTGCTTAATAGCAATGAACCGGAAGAGCACAGGAACCGGAAGGTTTTATTGCGCAATAGCTATTTTCACACTATAGGAAGTGACGTTTAACCCCATCATCACTTTCAGACATTTATTCTCACATTTTACTCAAAAAAAAAAAAAGGAAACTTCATGCTTTGCTCCCCATCACTCACCCTTCCATCCTCATCCTCCGAGATGCAGAAGCCATTCCCTGCATGCCTGACCTGCATCGTGACTCACATCCTCACCATAGCAGCAGCTCAAGTTTTTTCTCATCTTTCTTGTTGACTTTCTTTGGGCGTAAGCGTGTGTGCTTTATGGTAACTAACTGATGAAAATACAAAAGAGCAAAGAGGCTTTGCTAACCTCCAGGCCGCTGCCTACTGGGGACATCATCTTTGATTACATCTGACCTCTACAGATGTAGCTGCCCAAAACACCAGAGGACCTGCGCTCGCTTCTGCCCACAAAGTAAGACGACTGCTCCCGCAGTGACATCTCTCTCTTTTTAGAAAACGACCTTTCACTACTCAGATCCTGGGGATCTGTGCTGTGCTTGATCATTCACGTTTGAACTGGAGGTCAATCTAAAACATATTCTCCTCTGCTGTACAGATAACAACTCAATTCATAGAGGTAACTGCAGTTTATAGTGAAGTGGTCAGACTCCTTTCTCCAAGGCAGCAGTCCTTTATGCACCAAAACTACATATAATTTGAAACTTTAAAGGGAAAGTAAGGAATTCAGATTTCAAGCTGAAAAGTTTCATTTATGTTCATCTGAGTTTCAGAAGTAGGAAAGCTATTTAACCCATACGAATTTTGTTCAAAATGACCAAACGAAGAAATCCGAAAAGTGAAAGACTTAATGCTGTTAACCTCCCATTTCATTTTTGCATTCCAAAACATGAAAATCAGTCCAATAAAGTCACTGTCTCCTATTTTAATCCAAAAGACACTTCCAGTACAGCACAGAGCGAGAAAGGTAGGCAGTATTTCTGCAACAGGAAAGAGAATATTTAAACAATGAACTTGAAATTTAATTTCCATATTAAAAAAATCTCCATATTAAAATTCTCCTGCATGCAATAAAATACTTAGCGCAGGCCTGCTACACTTAGCCTGACACCATTACTTTCAAGAGCTGCTCTATGAAGCACCTTTAACGTGTCACCAGGATTTTGATGGTTAAGATACCTCCTTTGTACACTAGAAACCCCAGTCCAGGTCCCTGCTCCAAATACAACAACAGAAGAAACTGAACCCACATCTTCCACCCTCCAGGCAAGTGCGTAACTGTTGAGCTAATTAGATATAATTAATAGCCCAACAGTTACACACTTGCCTGGAGGGTGGAAGGTGTGGGTTTAGGTTCTTTTGTTGTTGTATTAATTAATTAGATGCACCTCATCTTTCCAGATTTCATTAACAAATGAAATTCTGAAGTGTCCATGATTTCCATTAGTTTCCTGTTTTTCCTGCACGTGTGACAGCCACCAGATTGGCCCTGCTCTGCAGTTCCAGCTACTGTAATTTCACCACAACTCAGTACAATCACCCGAAACACCGGGGACTCAGTTAAGATACTTTCACGGTTCTAAAATTTCAGAGTCTATACGCAATAACAAAAGCCTTGTGGCTGAATGCCTCAGAAGCAACAATTATTAATGCTGGTGTTCTTTGAACTGATCGTAATTTTGGATACAGCACCTCATAAAGATTTTCATTCTTATTCATGGTGATCCTTAAAAACGTGACTGAACAGGCTTTATTTCATTTTATGGTCAAAGAGAGGTATACTTATCCATATTACCAGCTCTTTCGCAGGCACTTTTTCAGAGCTCTTATGGAGATGCTCATATGCTCTTGTTAATAAGGATTCTGCAACACGATAAACTTCTGTCTCAGAATCATTTCCACACTCTCCAGGGTTTAGCAGCATACTGCAGCTTTTACTGTTACCTTGCACTTTGCCATCTGAAGGGAAGTGGGTAACCTTCTCAGCCCCACTAAGGTTTTAAAACAAATAGTAAGCTCCATTCCCATAGTATTTTTCCACTTCAAAACGACAGCTTAAACTTTTTTCTAGAGAGGGTGTATGTAGCAATAAGAAAATGAAGATCATATTAAACTTCTTATTTCTCCCACACTTTTGTAAACATCATCTGATTAATTCAAGATGATCGTTTAGAACTGGATACAACAAATAATCTGTGAAGGCAATCAGCAAGCTGGGGGAGGATGTTCTCATCAGAAGAGAGGACAATTGACCCAGCAAGTCCTGCCAGGAGGAGACCAGAGGAGGAATTCACCTCTGGGGAACAAGCAACTCCATCAGAGCAGTCCTAGACATAAGACTGTAAACGGCTTATGAAAAAGCCATTATTATTATGTCAAATGCCAGAACTCATGCTTCTCAGATAATATGACTTAAGAAATCAAGCTGTACTGAGGAGGAAGAGAGACCGGGCATTCTCCAAATTACAACAACAAAGACTTACTAAGATCTCCAAGAAAAAGTTTAGGTGCTCTTCCTGTCCTGTGTGGACAAACGGCCCAATAAATCACCTCAGATTAAAAGAGAAACTTGTCCTAAAAAATGTAGCGACAGTGACCAAGATATTTATCATGCTATCAAATTTAGACTCTAGACCTGCCTTCTACTTCATTCTCCAGTTCCCCTCATATAGCAGATCACCCTGCATGTCTGAAAGCATGCTACAGCATAATACAATCATTTACCTGTTCACAACAAAATACAGGCACAATGAACAATTTTAGAAGACACCTTTGCAAATGAACATATTTGCTGTCATAAATACCTTGTGCTCACAACTGGTGTCACAATTAGTCTTAAGAAGGCACTCAACACCTTTACTCATTCTCTTTTCCACCTTGTTGGGGAAAAAATGTCCAGGCCCCCAAGGAGGGATGATGTTGCAGCTACAGAAAGGGGGAGCTCAATTCCTTCTTGGTGGATTATTTGCATGAAGCCACACAAAAAGGTACTTTAAACCTGCACTTTGCATGAATTGTAAAATGAAAATGCTAATACATGGTTTGAGCAGGAGGCTGGACGAGGTGACTTTCTGAGGTCTCTGTTGACCTGAATTTTGTGACGATTCTATGTTCTTTGAGAAACATAACCATGAATGAGAAGGACACTCAGCCATTACAAGGTTGATTACTGGTGACAATCTCAAATAGGTATCCTAACATTTTCAAGCTTTTAATGCATAGCTCTTTATTAGATATATGTGGAGATAAAAAAATCCTGTTAAAATGCTCATGAACTTTGCAATTTTCACACATGTCATCTAAGAGAGCCAGAGGAAAACGATGGTCATCCTGCTCTCAATGATGTGGGAGAATCTGTTGGTTTATGTTGGGTTTTAGAAAGCAAACAAACCAAAGAAAACCAACAAAAGGTCCAGTTTGACTACATATTGTGGCACTATAGACTCGGAGGGTGTTTCACTGAATATTACATGCAAGTGAATTTATCAGGCAGGATATGAAAAGGTCTTTGCAGGCAGACTGATGCTAACACAAAATCACAGACAATAAAAAGGAAAAAATATTTATCCTGTAACGCAGAATACCCAATTTGTTGTCAGTTTTTCACCACTGATACAAGTGAGTCTGCTTAGCACTACTGGATATGTTTCTTTTTTACTAATGTTCAACATTTCCCAAAGGAGTCATTCCCTTTCTCTCGCAAAGCAGTGAAGTCCTTTCCCAAATCTAAAGATTCTAGAGTTTGTATTTTTGAGCTTCTTCTCTTTAAATCACTAGCCAGTACGAAATTCTCAGTTTCTTCTTCTCTTACTAGTATTCCACTTAAATATCAGGAAAGGAAAAAAAAAGACAAACAAACCTTGAATTTTTTGCTGTCCAGTCTTAAACTAAAGAACAATTATTTTCCTCACAATAATTCCCTATAAATAGTTTATAATTAAAAGTGTAACTGCCCAGATATGAATGCTGAAGACACAAACATTTATGTGCAAAACAGATCCTCAAAGAACAACAAATTGAAAAGCAATACCAAAATCTCCATTTTGTACAAATTTGATTTACCTGCACTGGCCTTTCCTCAGTACATTTTTCTATTAATTAATTTCATAGACCACATTATGACTCAGCTGTATACTCATACAGAGATACAACAGAACATAAGACACTACATTCTCACTATGCAGTGTAAATCACTGCACACTCCTATGAGTATTAACATGGCTGCAGGCATGACAGTACAAAAAAAAATAAATTGCTGGTAGGTAAGATGATTCTGTGTCTAATTTAGAAGATTACTTCTCAGTTTAAAGCTGGGTCAACAATCTCTTCCTGTTAAGACATGTCCTCTTCTGGGAGCACCTCACTTGCAGCACATTAGAAAAGCAAAAACATTACAAAAGCAATACAAAGTTCCACACTGAAGATGGTCTCAGCTTCTACTACCAGTGTTTTCAATTTTCCATCAGATCTTTCAAGTAGCGGGAGTTGTGATTGATTTTGGACCACGTGGACACGAATACTAGTCTTATCATTTCACTGTACTGCTTACCAAATTTGCCTTTAATATTCCATTTAAAAGCAGAAAGAGGATAAAAAAGCTTAAAACAAAATACAACCAAAAAATCCAATTTTCCTTACCTTGCTGGAGGCACATCAATATTTGAAGAAACAACCTTGCGCTTCTGTTCCAGAAGACAAACAGAACGAGTGTTTTCCTTTTCATACTCATGAGCTCTGTTTGGTTTTTTGGTCTCTGCTGTTTTTAAATCTTCCTCCTTTGTGGTGAACAGGAGAAACTGTTGGTCTGGCAGTTTTTGACTGATGTCACTTTTTACATCCTCCTGTTGAAATGCAGGAAAGGTCATTTCACGCTTGATGCTGGCTGCCTGTAAAATTAAAAGCAATTATTAATTTTTCATCTAATTCTCCTACAAGGGGGGGGGAACCCAATACCCACAGGCATCTACTTCTAATTAGTTCTTTGAATCAGAAAACACCATTTCTTTGCCTTTCATAATTTCTGAAACCAACATTAATTTCTCAACAGTACTGATGACTATCCAAGAAAATAAGCAATTCTTCTCCATTTGATAAAGAAATTACTTACCTCTTAATGTTAAAACAAATAGGTATTTGAACTGGAATATTAGAAATCACAGTATATACAACATATATTGAATGTACACACATCTGTGCTGCGTAACTATGCAAAAGAAATCCTAGCTGCCCTCCTCCCAAAATTCCAGGAAAAAAAGGCAGAATTTATCCAGGTAACAGCCAGCCAAGTAATCAAAGCACTACTGACAGCCACTTACTGTGTTCAACAGTTGTATTTGTAAAGAGGGTTTCTCGATGAGCATAAATATAATTCTCTACGATCCAACTCAGCTGCCAGAAGGTGGAAGGGATGCTGGCAGGTTCTCCTTAAGGAGCCCAGCCAGCTCCACCACCCATGGCCAGCAGTGAGGAGTATGTACACAGAAAGAAGCAGCGTCAGGTTGTCTCTCTGGCTGCCAGTGCTGCCCACATCTTCAGACCTCCTGTTTTCCAATAAAGGAAGACCTCCTAAACAAGTAAGTAACTTCAAAAATATGCTACGTCTCTGGAAGATGTGTCGGGTTTTATAAAGCCAACTACTCCAGTTGCAGTGCAGAGCACGGCAAGCCACAAGAATCAAGCCACTCTGCCTTTCCAGCAAGCAAGACAAAGCGAAGGAACTTCCATTTCCCTCTGAAATACCATTGCCTGGCCAGACTGACCTATCTCATGGGCTCTCACAAGCCTCCCATCCCACTTGCTAGCTTCCTTGCATCCCTGCAGACACACAGAGGAGAGACAAAGTTAACCAGAAGCATTTGCTAATAGAGCTATTTCTAAATATCCGTGTTTTTACTATCAGGAGCTTCAAATGCTAACTTGCCAGAAGTCCAGGAGATGCACCAGGGTGGCAACCTCTCCACCTAACCCAAAGAGCTGAGCAAAATACATCCCAACAAAACGTCTGCTTGTCCCACCTTGAGCAAAGGTACTTCCACGCCACATGCACCACCTTGGAGAAATCTAGAAGCCTTCTGGGACTTCCAAACTGGATTTTTAGATACTTGTAAATTACTGCTGATCCTTATAGTGAAGAAACCCAAGATGCGTCACCCTCAGTAACAGTACCAGGAAGCTGAAATTCGTATGTAAACTCTTCCAGCTTACTACTCTTCCTTTTCATTGTCAAAAAAAATTAATGAACACATATATGTGTATATTTATGCATAAAAATAAATAAAATATCCCTGTTTATAGCTTTCAAATCTTGGCAGGTATAAAAATGCTGCAGCCTATTTTAAGTTCACAGGAAAGACAACCTTGACAAGGTAATTTTGTTTTGTTCTGTAATGTACATGTCATTGCTAATGCATAAATACTTAGGACCAATAATTTAATTGTCTCATTCTAGTGTTTCTATGAAGAGCTTTTAGCAGCTGCTTCGAGAACAAAACTAGAATTGTTACTTTATGAATGTAAAAAGCAGGAAGAATTAGTCATTTTACACTTCTTCAAACACAAACAAATGGCATTACCAAGAAAATCTGAATGGAGCACAAACCAGCATGTGACCACACAGAATTAGGAGAAGACAAGTAACTTAATTTTGATTTAATGATTATTTTCTAAAAAACTTATATTTACAGTAAGCCCTTTTCTGAGAGTCTGAGAATCTCAACAAATGCAGAGCTGCCTTCCATTTTCATCAAAATTGACTTAGAAGCGATGCACTAAACACACAGAAAAAAGCATGAAACAATCCAGTTCCAACAGACAGCCTCTAGAAAATCATATCATGCCAAACAAAGACATGTTTAAGACTTGAATTCTACTCCTTCCATTGACATCTCCTTCCCCAGAATTTCCACGTTATCTGGTGCAGAGGACAATGCTGTGCAGGGCAAGAGCAGCTTCACCCGCGATGTGTGGTCGGGTGCTGGTGCGCAGATGTACGAGGAAGGACCCATCAGTTTCCCCCTTGCTCTGCTCAGCCCTTAGCAGAGAAAACAGCAAGAGCATGGGAGAGGGGCAGCCTCCCTTCCTCCCTCCTTCCCTACTCTACAGGCCAGACTGAACACGGTATTCACTGAGATTAATTTTTATTCACTTTCAAATACATTGTGCCATACATTGTTAAGTTTTCTTCACAGACGACAAAAGGTTGCAGACTCAGACTACAGCTGCATAAATGAAGACTAAATGTAAAGAGCACAATACTTGTACTGTGATGCCAGATCATCTATTTATATATATCAAAATTACTCAAATCCAGTTCAAACACATTCAAATAACAGCTTGGTTTTCATGTGCCCATGTGCCATAATTAATAGCCAGCCGCGTACAAGCATATGAAAGTGAGCAATGACAAAAAACACAGAAGCAAGTGCTCCAGTTGCAGAGCTGCTGCCAAGCAACTCAGGTCCTTTGGCTAAACGGCCAGAAACAGCAGAAGACTGAATCCAATGCTTAGACTAACCCTCCTCTCTCAGTTTTCAACAGATGTTTGGAAGTATTAACCTCCTTCTAAATTCTCCCTTGAGAGCAACTGCAGATAAAAGATCTTTCCTCCTTTTAAAGCAGGTGATCATGAGAGAAAGCCAGAGTTTCCCTTGGTGGCCATTCTCTGGTGTCTTTCTCCTGCCCCACAGGCAGTTTTTCTATTTTAATTCACCCACGTCTACAGGAGTTAGTTCCACTTGAGACACCTGCCCTACCTGGAAGGGTATGGGGTGTTTTGCTGGCACCTGGACCACCTACTCACTCAGCCACTGATGTGGGGAGCCACAGTCACTAGACTGATCAGGTTCCTTACTTTGTGGCAAACACATTGATTAAGTACCAGGACTCCTCTCAGGCTCTGCTTCGCCATCACTCACAGTTCAGAGGCAACACAGGCAATTTCCAACGTCCATTTCCAGTTCGGTTAACTCTTCTGTCGTATTGTAACAGGAGCTCTATTTTCTTTCTTTTTTTTTTTTTTAAAGTCCTTCATATTCTTTTAACCATTTTGAGGCTTGTGGCAGTCCTCTAAGTCCATAACATGTTTCCGTAAAAATTTCATGGAAGGTCTACTCCAAGCAGATGCAGCCTATCTCACAGACAGCCAGATGTTAACACCGTAACATCGATTTATTTCAGCTTATTTCCAATACTTCACTCTTCTTGCTCCTTATTTGTTCTCAAACTCCATGATTACGTTGTTCACCAACGGTTTCACTTTTCTTGTCATCATGCCTCCACATTTGCCATCTTCATCACCTCCAGCATCAACTGCTGATAAGAACTTACACAGTTTTTTCCAAATATTTGATTAATCATCACTCACACAAGCCATTTTATAATAGGCTAACTGTTTTTCTGTGCAAGTCACTGCACCTTTTCACCCTTAAGCCACTAGCAACCTTCAGCTTACTTTCAACAGAGTCCTTTGCAATCTGGCCTCAGGCAACCAACATCACTCAGAAGTCCAGTCACAGAAAGAGGAGTTAAAAACCATCCATAAATTTTAAAAAGTAGCTTTGTTTCTGTCTGGAGTTACCCTCACCTGCCTTTGACAACTCCCCTCTCATCATCATTGGGCAAAGGAAAGTTTTGACACGCAGCTGCTTGCAAGCGACAGCTCAGTATTACGTGCACCTTCCCCGCTGGAGCTCAGCCCCACGCGTGGGGTCCGATATGGCTTTACTCCTTCCATTGCTTCTCGGCAAACACTGGCCTTCCCACTCACTGCCCCCTTAGTTTTACACACCCAGTAACATGACCATTTCCATGAACTTCTTCAAAGGCATGAGCTGGATCGCAGAGAGGTCTTCCCTTGCTCATTTTGAAATACTCTCACCTGCCAAGCATAGAAGCGCGGTGCTGTGGCAGCCCGACTCTGGCAGACCGAGACAGGTGCTGCTTCAGCCAGGGAGTTTGGTAATCTTCCTGCAAAAACTGGAAGCCATTTCTTGCTTTGGCTTCTAAGAAGAAACTTTATTAAGTAAAAAAAAAGAAAAGTGTTTCAGTTTCTGTCTTGAAGTTGTCAAGACAATGGTATATATTTAGGTTGAGGGTTTTACTTTCAAGCTTAAGTTCTTGCTTGATTCATTATTATTATTTAAGTGATGGAGATTAATACCCCATGTGAGAGTTAAATGATCACTCCAGCTAATATTTTCAGCAGTACATTAATGATTTTTCATTCTAGAAACTTGCATTTGGTGGTATCTTGTCATAACCCAGTTGCTAGTCCTGAACTCCTCATGCCCCAACCAAGACCATGTGCTGCATCAGACATCCTGCCCAAATTAGAGCATGCTCAACATCAATGCAGTTTCTGAGGAATTTAGACAGTTTTTTTCTGTATTCTTTACAGATGTGTGGACTGCAGTTTTCAATAGTCTAGGCCTTCACTTATATGCAGACAATTTTTGTTATGCCCAAAAGCACATCCTGATAAGATGCTCACGTTGCAGTCAAACTTCAGTCTTCTCCAATTTCAGTTAAATTTCAGGCTGAATTTTGCCCTGAACAGCAAAAAAAAAAAATTGATCAGACAGCTCAAGTATTGAACTGCCTAGTCAAAGGATCAGTAAACACTAGAAGAAGTAGACTTGTCATATTTATATGCAAATGCAGAGACTTACATTTGACAGGCTACATAGGTCATCTCTTCAGTACAACCTGACTGGGCTTTAGCATCTTTCTTTGGTTACAGTGTACTGATGCTTAAAAAATTGAAGCTATTTATTTTCACATAGTTTGCCAGCAGTTAACAGGTATGAAGATGTCCATACTTCCTACATAATGGAAAGTATTAAACTCACTTCCTGCATGTGACTCAAATGCATAGAAACATACCTTCGAACGTAAAAACTGATTACCACCTATGTTCTTTTAAATTTCCTATGTTTTGTGGATCCAGGTGGGCACACCAGAAGCACAGACCTCATTTTTAACAGGTTTTGTAATGGTCTACATAGACAGATGGCAATAGAATAAAAAACTATTGAAAGAGTTGCCATGCTGCTTACCATGCCTTCTTTGCTGAACGTTTTATAAACAATTCTGCTGACCTACCAACGAGGATGAGCTGCACTGCCTCTAACCCTGTCACTCAATGCAGCACCTTCATCAAAGCTGCAAGGATTTATGCCAGCTGAAGACAATCCAGCCACATGCGTCATGGTGATCTTCTAGGGGGACAGTGACCAACTCCAACTTTTCTTCACGCTGTCTGTAGGGATTCTGGAAGGACTCAGATATCTGAGAAAGTCCCCTCCGTGCACAGTTTGAAGCCTAGAGACATCAGTAAATTATTTAATCTTGTAACTATGGCCTACTTTGTGCCATTGTGATTTGTTCATACAAAAAGAGTGAGCTCATTTTACAACAGCAGCAATAAAAGCCCCTCTAAAAACACTACAAATATTTTATGAGGCTGGAGGGAAGTATCTGTGGAAAAGCTGAGCGCATCCAAAACTCCCTACAAAAAAATCCACAACCATGCTAGCTGGAATATGCTTTTGCAAACCAGCTGCTTAAAAAAAAACTCACCTCATCTTAATAATCTTCATGCCATTGCCATGTTTCCATTTTTGTACAAATCTCCTCTCTCTCAACCCGTAACACTATACTTCCTTTATTTCAGCTACAGGCCACCATGACTGGACTCAACCCCAGTGTCACTTCATCCCAAACCCAACAAGATCCCTCACAAGCCACACCAGCTGCTTTCCAGAGTGTAGGGGCTGAGGGGTGGGAAATGCTAATAAATAAACACATTAAAAAAGCTCCAACACATCACACTAACAGTCACCCACCATACTGTTCCAATTCTAGAGAAATTTGTATTGTCAACAGATAAGTAATTTTAACTTAATTGTGTGTCCTAGGTCTATGTACAATATCTACACTATAAAGCTGTTAAAGAAGACACAGATCAGAAATCAGGATTTTTGATTTCCGTCTGATTTACTATGTATTCAGGTGGGTCTAATTCCATCATAAAATTCCTTTGATTAAACATCAGTTAAAAATCACCAATAGCTACAAGATGGTTTAGCAATAGCCAACTTGCCATATAACTCTTGGGTTTTATAAACAATTTTTTCATTCTGACTCAAAAAATTCCAACTTTGTGACCATATCTTTCTGTTTTCTGAAATAGATGTAAGCATGCTAAGTGTTAGGGACTGCCGATAAAACTTCCATCTGGTAAGAAAACAAAAGTCACAGGATTTTTTTTTAAACAAAGCTTTAGCAATGCTTTTTGCATCTGCTACAGAACAAAGATGCAGATCAATGGAGGAAGCAAAAAACAAAGTCAATGTATTTCAGCCTAGCATATTAATGGAAAACAATAATGAAAATTATATATTTAATATGATAGACATTCAGAGAGTTCAGCCAGAACAACAGGTCGATAACTGCAAGGCTTAGGCCATGCTGAACAGCTAGGCTGACAGGGACAAGCCACTTTTCTGAACAAAAAAGAAATAAGGAGTGAAGTTCACAGCAAAATACAACAAGCAGCAATGAGAAACACCAAACTTATTGTCCAGATAACATCATGCAAGTAAAAAATATTTAAATTAAATTCCCAGAAAGACAAAGGTTTTGGGTTTTTTTTGTAGTACTTTGTACAGTATTTCCAGTTCAAATTCCCGTAGCACAGCTTTTTATGTAAAAAGGCTCTAATTTTTGCCATCTCAGAAAGGCATCCTCACTAGAGTGAAAGAATGCACTGAATTTCCATTTCACCAGAAATCTCTATTCATACTGGAATACAAAGAGCTAAGACAGATTTTCGTAATGATGCTTGGAAATAATCTGCCCTGAATTTCAATGTATTATTACATTTTCGAGTATACTTTGCATTTAATTACTTGCTTCACCAGTGGTTGCTCATTACACATAAACCATGTCAATCTAATCACTCTAAGCATTTGTAAACTGCTGCTCTCTAACAATACAGAAGATAATGCATTTTAACATCACTGTAAGTATTCCTCACAATGTATAGTATGAATTAACGTATAGTAATGTAATCATTTTCAACCAGGCTAGGGCAAAGTCCCTATCTTCACCATTCAACTGAATATACAAAACCACCCATAGAATATATTTTCTAGATATTAAAATACAAATCTAAACATTTATGTTGCCTGGATTCACAATATGGCGCTTTTGCAGCAACAATGGGAGTCAGCAAGAAGTTTCTACCTTTTCATCATCACGTGTGTATGTCAATGCTTACCTGGCCAAATATAACTCGTCTAAAAAATATGTGTATGTCAGCACCAGTCTCAGGTGCTTCCGAATCACATAGCATCTGTCCAGAGGAATGGCCGAAAATTCACATATGTGAAATTCAGTACCTGTGGAGGTACCAGTTGTTCCACAAATAAAGCAACAACCAACCTGTGACATCTGAAATTCTACACTAACTGGCACAAGAAGCACAGATGCTACTAAAACTGTACAGAGAGGGGTTACTAAAAGGGGGCTGGTTAGCTCAGTGGTTTGAGCGCGGTGCTGACAACAATGACCAACACTGAGGTTGCAGGTTTGATTCCCGCCCGGTTCCCATGTGTTGCCTGGTCTGGTTGAGAGGTGGTGTCCCTGCCCACAACAGGGAGGTTGGACTAGATGATCTCTAAGGTCCCTTCCAGCCTAGGTCATTCTAAGATTACACAGGAAGAACACTGGGAATCCAGGGTCCTTCCAATACACCACTTTCAGGTCTAAACAAAAATTATTTTAAGATACTCAAGTCTTTTTCTCTCAACCACACAAACAAAGGGATGAAGACGTGAAAGTATGGCAGCTTCATTTCCCATGCAATATGCAGCCTTACTAAGTTCCTTGCAGAAAAGTACATGATATGACTTCTAAGATAATCAGACATCAATTAGTAATAACTACCAAATATTAACCCTAATTATTGAATGCATGCATCTTCAAAATTTGCTGGTGATGTTTAAGTCTCAAGAGAAATAGCTCCATGCTCGTTATTCTGGATATGCTGTGCGTGCAAGTGGATGATTTGCAGTCCCCCCTCTGCAAACCTGGGTAACAGGGTTCAACTGAACACGATGTCTCTGGAAGGATCTCAGCAGAGGTCTTTCAGCCCTGTTTCCCTTTTCTTATATAAAACAAGCCCCTGGGAAAACACATAAAACTTAAGATGCTAGCTTGGAAACCCTTAAACAGAAGTTAGGTGGAAGATCATAGCTGCAAACAACAGGTTCATTTTTTGTTTCGCAATCCTGTCTGCTGCACTTCAAGCTCTGCTAAACACTCTCACCCATCAGGTGCTCAGGTACTCCACCACACTAAAAAGGACTTGGCTGGCCAGGAACGGGCAGCCATAATTGCCTTCCCAATTATCAGTTTCACAAATAGCAAGTTTAAAATGAACTAAACCAATTATCACATTTTCTGGCAGCGATGTAGATGCCCAACCACGCAAGCAGGAAGGGTGCCTGCCAGGCCGTCGGTTCCCGTCGCCTCTCCAGCGGCATAAAGTGACGTGAGCAGTGCCCAGTGTCACCGGGACAAGCTGTGGCCACGCACAGGACACGAGAGGGACTGGAAATGTTCGCCCTGGGCTCACCAAGGAGCACTGAAGGACAGAAGAAGAGGATACACCCCGGTTTTGCTGGCCACCCTGAGAAAGCTTAGGGGAAAAAAAAAAAAAAACGGAATTGGAGATAAAAACATGCATGCTAATGCAGGGTAGCAGGGAAGTTCAAATAAACTTTTCTAGTTTATTTCTGTTACATTACTGGTTGTAATTACAGGCTGTAAATAGTGAGCACCATCAAATCAAGTGTTCTTGTCGTGCTCACTGAAGCTCTGAAACCTCATATCAGGGTATCTCCTATAGCATACCTCTGAACATCTCTTTTCTCTGAAAAAGCAGTTTTTCTTAGTCATGAGAGATGCAAAGGGAGTCCTAGAAGCCAGTATCTGCTGTCTTTGCTGCCCCTAATTTTGATTCTGTCTACATCAAGAAGTTGCACACAATAGCTTAAGTTTTAAGCAGATTTTTACAGCCTTGTGTATGGACGGTCTTGTGGGCAGAAATATCAATCTGGCCTCTATATCCCAAATTTCGTGTGCAAATAAAATATCTTTAATTTCAACTATTTCAAAGCTGTTGCTGAAGATACATGAGAAGCTTCAATTGTTTCTCTTTCCATTTGCTGGTGGTTAGGGTTCCGTAAGGATGGCAGCAACTCAAAGCAGAAGGGAGAAATACCCTCACTTCTTCTATAATGTCATTCAGGATCAAGCAAGCAGAACTCCCAAAAATCAGACCATACAAGAGGCAGTGGCAAACTGTCCATACTTAGTAGAAGATTTTGGAAATGCTGCCTCACTGCTCCTCAGTAGGAAACCCTTGATCAGTTCATTGGCATTTGAAAGACCTCCTCTTCTGTGTGGATGGAGATATATAGCAGAGTATGTCTAATGACGTTATTTTCAGCATCTCTTGCAAATAAGGTACAGAGAGGTGTGAGATTTCTGAGGTCAGAAGTGATCATCTGACTTTGGAAGCAACCAGCCGAGATGAGATGGCTGCAGATTGTAGATCACTTACAAGGGTAGGGAAATGTAATCCAACTGCACCACCATCCTGGGAATAAAGAGACTTTGCTCTTTTGGTTGGTTGGTTCTGTTTAAATGATGGGATTTCAGTGTAATTAAATCAAGATAGTTCACAGATGCATCCAACTGTCGCAACTCTTGAATGAAATAGGTGCTGGGAAGGAAAGCTTCAAGGGCTGGTGCTGATCCCTGAAGCTCAGAGCCTGGAGGAGATACTACAAGTGCACATCTTTATCTCCTCTAACTTATCTCAAGCCTGGAAGTAGAATCACAGAATCATGGCAAGCATGGTCCTTCAGAGGAGATTAACAAGCAAGTAGCGTTGTCTCCAGTAAAGATATTCTCCCAAATCTATGTTCAGCTCCAGACAAAAATATTTAGCAGTTTTCCTGTTCAGAGTGGGAGAGGTGCCTAAAAAGGAGTTTATTTTTGGGTCTGACTACACCGAGTAGTATTGCAAAGTTTCATTTCACTATCCCTGGAAGCGACAGAATAACACCAGCAGAAACCTGCAGAGGCCAAACATGACCTTGCTTTCCCCAGTGACTTTCACAAACCAGCCCTCTATCACACCACTGGAGGCATGCAGGGATGTCTCTTGGGAGAAGTGTTCACAAAGAACCTGAAGAACAACCAAACTTAAAAGTCGAGCGCAGTCCAACCAGTTAGATGGCTGCTGTCCTCGGAGTAAAACTTGCTACCTTTTTCACCTTCCTCTTCCTCCCTATGCATGCCCTAGCTGTGATATCCTACCTTTTCTTCCTCATTATGAAGATCCTTGACAAGCCCCTCCCTGAGTCACCTGAACTTGCTAAAGTTACAGAGTCTACTGACTCTCTGCTGACATTTCCCAGTCTTTCAGAAGCCCACAAAAGCACACATCGTTCTGGCACGTGCCCAAGGCAGCTAGCAGCACAGAGCTGGGAGCTGGAGTAAGGACAGACGGATGGAGAAGGGAATGCTTTACCCTTTTTGGAACTGATGGAACATTAAATTATCTCACTGTGGCTCCACAAACACCGTCTGGTTTTAGCCAATGCCTGGGCACGAAGTGTGCTGTGCTGCAAAGGCTGCTGCTCCAGCAGAGGGTCCTACCAGCATGGAAAGACCAATCAGTTCTCTCCTGCCCTAAGAAAGTAAGGACAACTGTCTACAACAGTAGAGTCCATGCACACTGAAGCAAAATATCACTGTAAATCCTTAGCAACCACCAGTTCACCTTTATTAATTTTTCTGCTTTTAGAGCATCGTTCTGCAAGCCACTTGCCATGGCTTCACGAGCTACAGAGGAATCCCCACTAACCTACACCTAAAAGCAGCAAGAACTGCATCACAAAGTAGAAAAATCATCTTTTTTTTTTCCTTTGGCAGTACTTTACTTGTCAAAATTGCATTAAAAAAAAAGAGACTTGTTGAGAAATGTGGGCTCAGAAGCATTTTTGATCCAAAGGGAGTTCCTTCTACCACTTCAAAGGGACATGCACGTATACATAAAACATCAGGTTATCTCAGACGTTTAGCTCGCCAACTTCACAAAGCCCAGTTTAGAGAACGTGATTGTACGATTTGTTCTCTCTGCCTGTATCATGCAGGCGTTAGCCACTTTATCTGCTG
>NW_009693647.1:28835-36192 GCF_000703405.1 Apaloderma vittatum
GAAAAAAAAAACCGTAAGTAACCATCTAGCCTTGTGACTGTTTGCCAAAACTGTGCTGCCTATCTAAAGTTCAAGTAACCTTTTATCCCATAGGTTAAAAAACGCATTAAAGATAGTAAAATGACAGCTATATAATTTCATGCTTCAGTATCTAATCATTGAGGCATTTTACCTTTCCTCTGATTGCGTGTCCAGGGATCATAACGGTCTTCTATAACCTAAAGTAATACTTAAAAGTTATTAGGACCACTGTGGAAAGGTTTTAGGAGACTAATGGATTCACCCTTATGATTAGGTAATTGGGCTGAAGTCTCAAATCTGCTTAAACTAGCAGGATTTTTCCATCAACTTCAGCTGGGTCAGGATTTTACGGAAATTCGATTCTTCATGTTTTGCAAAAAACACCAATAAAAAGATCTGTATTTTTATCCTAAGTTCAAGCAACAGAAGTTGTTCAGTTTCTTGTCTTCATTAGTTTTGTTGTCAAACAACAAATACCACCCACACATGTACTTTTTAATACAATGAGACAAATGTCACCAGAATCCTGGCTTGGGATTGGAAAGTCTGGCAAGGTGCCAAACTGGTGGAAGTGATCCCACCACTGTTCAGCAACAGTGATAACATTAAATTCCTTCTCTGCAACATGCTACAGTGAAAAACATCAACATGAGTTCGTGAAATTGAAGCTGATCACCATATGAGCTAACAAACGCTCTTTTTAGTCACTTTATATTTCCTGCTCGATTTTCACAAATAAGAGTTTCACACCAATAAGAGTTTCTCTCTAAGCCTACCATCCTTCTGTAGCCTTTGGGCTGGCCTTAAGCAGCAGGAATGGTCAAGCCGCTCACTATTTTTAAAAATAAGTGATTCAATAAATCACTTGAAAGTTTTACAAAGCAAATGGGCACTCTTATTCTGAAGGGGAGGAGGAGGGGAAGAGGAAAAAAAAAGCATCATTGCTCAATCCACAGCGGTATTTACAGAGCAGACACCAGCCAGGACCAGCATGCTCCCTACTGTCAAAGCAGCAAAGCTCCCAACTTTGAGACAGCCAAATGGCACAGCTTGAGGCACAGATTTATCCCACGGTCTGTTAAGATCTCCGGTGCTCAGATCACTGGAATTTCTAATCTAGCAGCTAGAAAAACACAGAGTAGGACTCAGGGGTTCAAAGTTGATCTGCCATTTGCCTTCTCCATAACCTTGCATCAGAAGCAAGGCTGGAACAACATGGGGTCAGGAAAGGCACAGATGGCCCATGCGTCTGCACCTGTTGTAGGACTCATTACAAATGTTAATGACCAGACCATGAAAGGCATTGTCTCAATATTTAGTTTTCCCGGTGCATAAAAAAAACGTCAAAATGTCACCTCTATCATCAAGAAGGATGATCCAGGGAAGTACAGGCTGGTCAGCCTAACCTTGATTCCCAGGAACATGATGGAGAAGCTAATCTTGGAAACCATGTCCAGGCATATCAAGGACAAGAGCATCATAAGTGATCAGCATGGTGTCACCCAGGGGAAGTCATGCTTGGCCAGCATGATGAAATCCTAGGACAAACTGACTGTCCTGGTTGATGAGGGCAGAGCAGTGGAAATTCTGTCTAGACTTTAGGGAAGGCTTTTGATGCCATCTCCCTTAACACAGACAGGCCGTTGATGTACAGGCTGAATGAGCAGGCAGTGAGGTGGGTTGGAAACTGGCTAAACAAATGGGCCCAGAGCGTGTTGATCAGTGGCACAAAGTCTAGTTGAAGGCCAGTAAATGGTGGTGTACCCCAAGGATCTACACTGGATCCAGTTCTGTTCAAGATCTTCATTCCTGATCTAGATGATGGGGCAGAGTGCACCCTGAGCAAGTTTGCAGATGACACAAAAGTCAGCGGAGTGGCAGATACACCAGACAGTCATGCTATCATTCAAAGGGACCTTGACAGGCTAGAGAAATGAGCCAGCAGGGACCTCATAAAATTCACTAAGGCGAAATGTGAAGTCTGGCTCCTAGAGAGGAGTAACCCCAGGTGCCAGTACATGCTGGGGCTGCCCAGCTGGAAAGCAGCTTTACAGAAAAAGCACGGACATCCTGGTGGACACCCAAGAGGAACATGAGCCAGCAATCTGCACTTACGGCAAAGATGATGAATGGTGTCCTCGGCTCCATTAGACAAAGCATTGCCAGCAGGCAGAGGGAGGTGGGCCTGCCCCTCTGCTCAGCACTGGTGAGGTCACCCTGAAGTGCTGGTTCCAGTTCTTGGCTTCCCAGTACAGTAGAGACATGGACATACTGGAGAGTGTCCAGCAAAGGGCCACCAGGATGATTAAAGGACTGAAGCATTTCTCATATGAGGAGAGACTGAGTCCTGGGACTGTTCAAACTTGGAGAAGAGAATGCTTGATAGAATCTTACAAAGGTCTATAAAGACTTAAAAGGAGGGGGTAAAGAGGACAGAGCCAGGCTCTTTCCAGTGGTGCCCAGTGACAGGACCAGAGGCAGTGGGCACACATGGAAACACAGGAGGTTCCCTCTGAACATCAGGAAACATTTTTCACTGTGAGGGTGATTGAGCTGTGGAGTCTCCATCCTTGGAGATACTCAAAAGCCATCTGAACATGGTCCTGGGCAACCAGCTCCAGGTGCCCCTGCTTATACAAGAGAGGTGGACTGGTTGACCTCCAGAGGTCCCTTCCCACCACAACCATTCTGTGATAGAGACTGAATAGCACATCTTTATCCACCAGTACATATCACATACTTGAAGGCAACCAACTGATCATACTCAACTGAACTCATTCTAGACTGAAAATGATCCAGCAAGGAAGGATCAAAACTGTTAGCAGCTAAACCATACCTCTTTATTCTCACATAGTTTCAAGTTTCTAATACAATCTCTTTTAAGGACAGAGTGGTTACGGTTGGTCTGTGTCCAACAAACAACAACAACAACAAAATTACATCAAAAATCCTCAGCAAATTACTCCTATTCATTCCTTATTATGGCAAAGCAGAGACGAAATACCATATTACAATCTTACCATCCCCAGCTCTGCCTCCAGTAATTCATACTATGCATAAACCTTTTATTTTTAATATGCAGGGAAAAAAATCCCAAGTCTAGCCATGCAGTTTCCACATCAACTTCACTAGCCACGTGTTCACTCAAGCACTATAAGAAATCGCATGAATTTTGAGATTTACCTACTTACAAAGGTTACCTACTTACAAAAATCTGGCTAAGTTGCTGCTGTTTATCTGCCTTTCTTGTCCCATTCTCTAGTTGTTCCCCACGGTCCATCTGTATCAACTCATGATCTCTTGTGTTACTCTTCAACTTTGCAGAAGAGGGTACAGCAGGATCACGCTTTCTCTGAGTTTGTGCCCAGCCTAGCTCAACAGGATCCCACTCCAAGATCAGAACACAAGTTCTAGTGTTCTAATAACTAGTAATATTTATAAAAACATCACTACCATTATTAGTCTGAGAGGGAACATTTCAGTTTACTCTTAGATTAGCATGCGAATTCTTAATGTGTCTCAGAGATTTCTCTGCCACTAAGGGAATCTGGTATTTGAAGTTTGCAATTTGCAAATTGCCTGTTAAAATAAATTCGCACATACATATGAAAGCTAAATTAAATAGCACTTTGCTAATCAGGAAAAAAAAATGGGTTTTTTTGCCCAAGATGAGCCTATAGACCATTCCAACAGTAAAGCTAGAAGTTGGATTTACATGCCGACAATGAATTCACACCTTGCTTTAGAAAGGTTGCAGAGAAAAGGAGCAAAGGAGCAGAGACAGAGTTCAAACAGCCCATGTAAGTAAAAGGCAACTCATTTCTTCCAGGCAAACTCTGAAGACTCTTCTACATCCCCTATATAACACAGATGTCTTTAATAAAAAAAAAAAAACACAAACAAAAACACCAAAACAAAACAAACCACAAAAACAATGTTCAAAAGCACACTTTTTCCCGATTAACTACGACTCCTACTACTATCTGCTGTCCCCGCTCTGAAACCTCTGGCATGGACTCGCACGCACTCCGTACTTTGTACTTGCTGCAAGTTCCGCTTTGCAAGGTGGGCAAAAATGAGCCCACTGTGCATGAAGTTGAAGTTTTGCTTATGCAGCTTGGGCTTTCATATTCTTCTGTGTCACAGCACAGCTCAGCCTTCAGTTTTTAGACTCTTCATCTGCTCGTTTCCCATCATTTCGGGAGCTGTGTATTTGCAAGACCAAATCCATATGCAGGAAATTCACCCTTTTGAACTGCCCAGACATGCTCATGCACAAGCCAGTATCACAAATGGATAATTTCATGGGTGCTTACAGTATGGTAAATGGCAGAGATCACAGAAACATAATGCTTGAGAGACATGAGGAGCCCCCATAGTCAGCCAGGTTAGAAATGTCCTGTGTCCATATTTTGAGCTGCAGGACAGAAACTGGGCTGGAGATAAAGTGGCAGCTCAGCTAGGCTAAAGAGAAGAAAGCACTAATCCCCTTGCTTTTTAGAATGGTAGAGAAACCATTGTGCCATGCTGACAAGTTATCACAAGCCCATGTTCGTTACCAGCCAAAATCCTCAATCATGGCACTCTAGTGGTTTATGGGTAAATGCACATGGCGATTTGCAGTGAGGCTGGCTTATAAGTAGCAGGTAAAATGAGCACTGCAGACCACCAATGGACCCTACTTCAAAACCTCCTCTCTGTACCACCAAAACTAGCTGCTTCCACGGAGTGAATTAACACCAGCACAGTACTAACGTGGCTGCTTGTGGTATCTGAACTGAGCTCCATACAAAAGATGAAATAAACAAGACTGCAAATTAATCCACGCTTCAAGAAAAAGTAGTAGTAATTATGCTATTTATTCTCTTTCATCTAATTTCAAATGGCTGGAAATCTAGATGCAGCCCAAGCAGGAAGTATGGGTTGCACAGAAAGAATTTCACGTGCAAAACGAGTCTGTATAATCAGCACCTTGGTATTATTTGTTTCCTATACAGATGAATGAACCAGTTCTGACAAAACACGAAATCCCAGCACATCTCAACAAGGCTTTAAAGCTCTCAAAGTCTCTACACACGACACGCTCATACCTCTTCCAGGATTGTGTTAGAATACCAGCGGGGAAAAAGAGCAACAAAAGTGTTCTCCAGTGTCCTCCACTTGAACATCTATGGGGCTACAGCAATATAAAGAAGCAATTTTTCTATCTTGCCCATGACCCTCTCTCACTCTCTTTTTTGTCATATCTGTTCTCACCTTCCAAGACTCCTCTCTCTACCCCCACGCTGACGAGTGAGCATCAAAACAGACCATCAGTGGTGAAATCACACAGCGGACTTTTTTCTGGTGGAGACAACATGGCTATAACACCTGATGGCGCAGATATATTTTTCATCCTGACTAAAGCACCAAATTCTCAGGCACTTTTGAAGAACATTAATTCCATTGCAGACCTGATGATGTATCCCTGTATCACAGGCACTCCAGTGATTTTGTGAAGAGCCTGAGAAACCACTAGCTTTAAAACACCACTCCAGCCAAGGGTATGGACATCAAGCGTACGTGTGCATCATCTGTATCTACACCACACACCAAAACATTGCTTGTTGCTTTTTAATTGCATTATCTAGATAGCAGACACTGCAAAATCAGCACCCAGATGACGTTGCTTTCAAGTCTGATTAAATTCTGGAGCTCTTCAGGACGTATCTTGTTCTGAAGAGTACTGGACACCACAACAATTTACACCCCCTGTCAGCAGTGGACACCCTTTCCATTCCCTTTCCTCCTGGATCCCAATTCAGAACACCGAGTCTGAGAGTCAAATGCTGCTGATTCTATGTCAGTTCTCTGTTTAGCAGGAAACCCATTTGACAAACCACAACCAGATCATGCCAGCCCTGCTACCCTCCTGAGGTTTTGCATCTGGACCTCTGCATTCATTTTATGTCTACTTCCCTCACGTTTAATCTGTTGCTTTAAAATCACTTGGAAGAACCCTTAGATGAAGGTTTGTGTACTCCTACAAACAATCCCTAACAGTCCCTAGAGAAATATGCAGAAACCTAAGACAACTCTTTAAACTGTTGAACTGTATGTTTTCTGAGTTTATAGTACTCAAAAGCATAAATACTGAAAGCAAAAAACAAGCAGTTCAGAGTAGTTAGAAAAATTTCTCCCAAGGAGGGTAAATACCCGTACTTGGTTACTGAAGATGACTTCAGAATTTATTACATACACTAAAAGCAGCCTTATATACATTACTCCACTTATTTATGAGGCAAATTTACTGTCTAGGGAAATACATACATGCAAGTATCATGTTATATGCACATACAGTCTTACATGCAAGGCAGAAATACAAGCAACCTTTACCCATACTAACAGACCTACTCCTCAAAAGCATGTTGAGGGCTTACAAAGAGAACAGTACACTGCAATAACACTCTTTTTATGAAGATTATACCTATGTAACCCAGTTGATATTTCAGATTATTGTGCTCCATTGGAGAATTTCACACTTTTTTTTCCTATTAGGTACACCGCGGAAGTTTCTTGAAACCTCCTCTATCACTTGGAGTTCTAGTGTGACGGGGAGACTGATGGGACCAGAAGCCCAGTATGGTGCCCTTCATCCTTAGGCTGCCAGTCAAGTGTCAGAAGGTTTTGTAGCAACAAAGCTGTCCCAGACTGTCAGGCCTCAGTAGTATTGGTTTGTCTGACCCAGCCAGACCATAACCACCTCTCATGGCCTTTGACAGACTCACTGAAGAGCTACATCAACAGGGTCAAATGACCCAACTGTGTCAGATTTATCTTGTTACTCCCATAACAAACTTGTTCGGAAGCAACATAGGAATAAATTGTATTTCTGCTGCTGCTGCTTTCCTTTAGGGATTTGCTTGGTTTGGTTTTGAATTTTTACTTCTGTGGATACAGAGAAGACCCCAATGGTAACATAGCACTACTAGGCCAACCCTGATCATTTGTTAAGAATCATTATATAGATTAATAAATAAATAAATCCAAATTGATACCCTTTAAACTTTCATCAACATTTATTTCCAACAACCAGTGCACACATACGAATCCTTCACAGACTGACGCACAGACTTAACCCTCCTAGCCCGGTTATCCCAAGGAAAAATAATTACAGACGACACCTCCTGATAAAATAATTAAGCCTAAGTGAGTGGGATCTAACCCCGCAAGTGTGTTCAGCAAGTTGCTCCAAAATGCACCAAACCCAGAGGACTGGACCGTCACCGGGACGGGCATCGCACCGGGCCTCCCTCCGCACAGCGCTGCTGCGCTCGGCAACTTCTCACCACCCCCC
>NW_009693648.1:0-1309 GCF_000703405.1 Apaloderma vittatum
AGAGTTTCGGGAGACCCGGGCAGCACAGGATTTCTTTGCTACTTGCCGGAGCCCCAAACTGTGCTGTGAGCTGACCCTGCAGGTGAGCATCTGCCAGGGCAGGTCTGTGTGTCCCCTCTCTCTGCCTGGAGAGGGCCAAATGGCCCCAGTAAGTTGGCCAGCCTTTAGGGATGCCACTGCCCCATGTGCTTGTCCAGATCCTCCATGAGGAGGGGGTCCCAGCCCCTCACTGTCACTGCCTCTTCCCCTCTGCAGCCACTCAGACGATTCCCGCTGGATGCTGCCATCATCTTCTCCGACATCTTGGTGGTGCCCCAGGTGAGATCTATGGCTGGTGGTGGGCAACACTGGCTGGGAACAGGACTCGCTTCAGGGCCATCTCTTTCCTGCTTCTTCCATTCTCCCGTCCCCAGGCACTGGGCATGGAGGTTGTTATGGTCCCTGGCAAAGGACCCACGTTCACAGAGCCCCTGAAGGAGGTAGAGGATCTGCTGAAACTGCGACAGAAGGTGGACGTGACCGCGGAGCTGGGTTATGTCTTCCAGGCCATCACGCTGACACGACACAGCCTGGAGGGCAGAGTGCCTCTCATTGGGTTCTCGGGGGCACCTGTAAGTGACGTGGCTCCTCTTGGTGGGCCTCCCAGCTGGGCTTCTCTTTCTTCTGGGGTGACACTGGTCTTGACATTCCCAGAGCTGTGGGTGTGAGAGTGGTGCATAGGTGAGGGACATCTGGTGCAGGAGCCGCTGTGCCCTAGGCTTCAGGGGGCTCACAGGTCCTACCTTCAGCACTGTGACCAGCCCCTCGAGTCTTCTTCCATCTCCATCACCGTCCTCACTCCACTTCTTTCTGCAGTGGACGCTCATGTCCTACATGATTGAGGGTGGCGGCTCCACTACAATGGCCAAGGCCAAGAGCTGGCTCTACCGTCACCCTGAGGCAAGTCACCGACTGCTGCGGCTGCTGGCTGATGTCATCACTGACTACCTGGTGGGCCAGGTGGCAGCTGGAGCGCAGGTGTGTCTTGTGGCATGGGGACTGGGCCGGGCAGGAAGGCAAGGCCTGGGGACGCAGAGCAGAGAGGGTCCGGCTTCTGGGAGAAGGAGGTACAGCTCTGCCAGCCCCGTGTCCTCCGCAGGCACTCCAGCTGTTTGAGTCCCATGCAGGGCACCTGGGCCCGGACCAGTTTCAGGATTTTGCTCTGCCTTACATCCGAGACATCGCCCAGGCTGTCAAGAGCAAGCTAAAGGAGGAGGCGCTGCCCCTGGTGCCCATGGTGAGTTGTGGCTGGTGGGGTTTCACCAGCAAC
>NW_009693648.1:1336-2120 GCF_000703405.1 Apaloderma vittatum
GTCCCTGCCTCCCCATCTAGCCCGTGGGGAGAGGCCGGAACCACAGTTACTACACATCTCCTCCTCCCTCCTCAGATCATCTTTGCAAAGGACGCGCACTACGCACTGCACGACTTGGCCTGTGCTGGTTATGAGGTGGTCGGTCTCGATTGGACCATCCGGCCCCAGGAAGCTCGGTAAGAGTTTGACAGAGCACTTGGGCACCCAGGCAGCCGCATACCCTGATCTCTTCCTCTGCCCTGAGACATCCCAGGCTGGAGATTCCTTCTCCAGTGGTGGGGATAGTTGGGTCCCATGGAGGTCTACATGGAGATCGCAGCAACCAGGGGCTGCACTTGAGGGGTCCTCTGTGCCCTGCGGTGGGGCCTGCAGGCACCTGGCAACCCCCAGCCTCTGCACCACCTGCAGCAACTCACCTGCTTCCTCCCTGCCACAGTGCACAGACAGGGAAAGACGTCACCCTGCAAGGGAACCTGGACCCCTGCGCTCTCTACGCACCCAAGGTGAGCCGTGACCACTGCAAGCATAGAGGCTAGTTCCAGCCTGCATTAAATGCCTCTTGCCACAGTTTCCCCAACTGCAGTGCTGGCTCATGGCCCAGCAGTCCCGCAGGCTGGCTGGGGAGTGGTGGGGCTGGAGTTACCCTGGGCTGGATGGGATTGACACGCGGCTTCCCACTATGCCTACAGGAGAAGATTGGCGAGCTGGTGAAGAAGATGCTGGAGGGCTTTGGGACCCAACGCTACATTGCCAACCTGGGCCATGGCCTCTACCCTGACATGAG
>NW_009693649.1:0-335 GCF_000703405.1 Apaloderma vittatum
AGGCCACTATAAGGTCTCCCTGGTGCCTTCTTTTCTGCACACTGAACAATCACAACTCTTTCAGCCTGTCCTTGTAGGAGAGTTGCTCCATCCCATTACCATGGCGCTCTTCTGGACCTGCTCAAAAAGCTCCACGTCCTTCTTGTGTTGAAAACTCCACATCTGGATGCAGCACTCCAGGTGAGGTCTCACAAGGTCCCCTAAGATCCTTATTTCTCAAGAGCTTATCACCGATACATGTCAGCATGGGGACTGACCTGTTCCTTCTGCCTGAGCCCCAGAGCTCCGTCCCTGGCAATAGCCATGGTGTTTGGCCTCGGGAATTGATGTGCTAA
>NW_009693649.1:520-1828 GCF_000703405.1 Apaloderma vittatum
AAGGTGCAGTTTCTTATGCGTGTCGGCTTGGCGTGCTGGGCTTTGCATTGGGCTTCCCGTTTGCAGGTCTAGAGAGAGAAAAATGTTTTATTTACTTTGCCATGAAAGGAAGAAGGCAATAAAGGTAGGGCAGCTGCTCAGCTCCTTTAGCCTCGATCTGCAGCTGGGGACCTGCAATAGCTGGCTGTGAGGTGTTCCTAAATGCTCTTTGTGCTAGTGGAGGATCTGCCAACATTTCAACTAGTGACAGCCTGTGGAAGGATTTTCTTAAGATACACTGATAAGCAATTGTTAAGGTAATTAAAAAAACCCACTTTTTAAATAAAAAAGTTTCCTCTGACTTCTGCAGACTCCTGTTGTCTCACCAAGCCTTTCTCCACATTCAGAAAAGTGTGAAGAAATAACAGCTCAGGACTTTTGGGAGCTGGGAAAACTGTTACCCATTTATTATGACTTCTTGCTGCAAACCAGTTTCCTGCAGGAGTTTAAAATGAGGCTTTCTAGACAACCAGCGTGCTCCCAAAATGATAGAAATCACTGGTCTCCAGCAACTGATACTTTTGTGCTGGTATAATTAGTTGGAGATTTGGCACCTGCCCAGAGGAATTTCCTCTCTAAATAGAAGCTTTAAGGTGCTACAATTGCTTATACCATAGTGCTGTTATGTTAGCGCGGCCAAAGGAAAGCTGTCCTTGATGAGAAGATTTCCTGAGGGGCTTGTAACTCAACCACGCCATCAAAACTGAAGAGCTCTGCACTGTGGTTTTCCTCTTTTGGGACAGAATATCTTTGTCCAGGGCTGGCAACAGGGATTGAGAAAAGGGGAGAATGCAAACGTTGTCCTAATCAAGGCTGCAGGAAGAGCTCTTTCTTGTCATCCAGCCCTTGGAGGAGCATGTGGGATATGATGAATATCCATTGTAAAAATTGGGAGGCTGTTCCCTTTTGTTCAGACAGGTAAAGGAAACTGCAGGTGTGTGTGCAGCTGTATTCCTGCACACACAGAGGAAGATTGCACTCAAAGGGCAGAAGGCATTGACACCCACTGCCTGTTTGCTTAAATGTTGCTATTATTCAGGCAATGATTTCTCATGCATTCTTAGTTTAAAAAATGGCACAATACTAGGGCTTCATTTTCTGTTAATGTAAGGGGAGAGAGGTTCGTTCTGAGAGAGTGAATTAATTTGGGCAACTAAAGAACTACTAACTTTTTTGCTATAACACCCATGCATGCATAACAAGGAATTTGAATTTATCAGATTTAAAAGATGCTTGACTTGCAAATAATAAAGCTCAGGAGTGTGAAGG
>NW_009693650.1:0-1398 GCF_000703405.1 Apaloderma vittatum
GGGCAAGGACGCGCGTGTGAATGTGATCGTGTGTGTGGCCCGTCCTTCGCGCGTGCCAGAGCGATCCCTACAGGTGTCCGCGGAGAGACGCGGAGCGGGGATCCCACCCGAGAGCATCCCTGCCCGCTGCCGCTGCCCGCCGCTCTCTGCGGCGCCCCCGCTCACACACACGCAGAGCAGCGGCATAAGGAGGGGAAAGAGAAAGAGAAAAAGGAGAAAGAGGGAAAGAAATACAGAAAGAAAGAGAGAGGAGGGGGGAAGAAGAAAAAAAAGACAGAGAGATGGAAAGAGCGAAAAAAAGAAAGGAGAAAGACCCAAGAGAAAAGCCCCAAACGACCGGTTATTTATTACTGCCGATATAATTCTCACACTGTCAATAAACAGCAGTCTTGTCTAGTCATTTCCAAAGCAGAGGGACACTTATCCTCGAAAGAGGACAATTTATTAACAGATATATCTCAAATGGGCTCTTAAGTACCAGACATCCCTCCCAGCAATGTATACTGTGTACACACATGTACGTAGCAAGCAATATATACAAACCAATGTAAATGTAGCTATTGCATTCAGTGCCTCACCAGTGAATCAATATGCATCCCCTACCCCTCTAAAACCATTTTTATTTTCTTCAAAAATTATAATTTAGTCACAGGTGCCCCGATTGAGCCTTTTCAAATTAGAAAAAGAGAGAGAGAGAGACACCCATAGGTCAATAAATCCTTAATGAATGCCAGAGCGGTTAGCTTGCACAATCCTCGGCAGAATCCTCACTGTATAAAACACACAGCATTGTCTCTGGGTGCGGGGAAGACCAGAGAGTTCACAAATTACCGGATGAAATAAAAGGATCTGAAAAACAACCTTGCTGCAGCCAAAGGGAGAAGGGCTCTAATTCAAAAGCAGACTTAACAGCATCATTAATCTTTTCCTTTCATTTCTACGTAATTTCTAGAATCAAATTCTTTCCTAAGCGGCCGGAATGATCGATTTTGCTACCCTCCCAGCCTGCAGATGTATTTATTTTAATATGCTTACGGTATAATTTCTACCCCTTCACAAACGCATACCATTGGCAGAAACCTGAACAGTTTTAAACACATATCAAGGAAGCCGGGTGCCCTCTTTCTTCGGGCTCACAATAGAAAATGTCCCAAATTACCAATGCACTTCCTGCACAAACCCCTCGCCTCTGCCACACCGCCGCCGAGAAATAGCAGTAATATTGCGATAATCATTCCCCATCGCTACCCCGGCTTCGCCTTTCACCACAGCAGCTCACGCAAGGGAAAACATGCAGCAGATTGATTTTATTCCTTAAGTCTCACCGACACCCCTCCAACCCCCACCCTCCTCCTCCTCCTCCTCCAGCCTTTGCAAGGGATAATAAATCACCGCATC
>NW_009693651.1:0-3320 GCF_000703405.1 Apaloderma vittatum
GAACATTGCCTAAGAGCTAGCAAACAGCGGTATCTTCCTTTTTTTTAGAAAATTATTTACAAGATTACATATACTAAGGAATGCGTTCACCATCTCTTGTTTTAAGACAAATCCACATTTTGGTTTGAAAGCCATGAGGAGACAGAAGGTACCCAGCCCTGATATGTGAGTGGGCGTCTTTCCAATTTTGCAGAGCAAGTCTGTGACAGCTGTGATTGCAATGTCTGCGCTCTTTGTACTTCCTTCTACCACAGTTCTCACTGCTTTAAAAAAAATGACAATTCAAACACTCAATGTCATTTAATCTTCATTATTTTAATATTTTCAAGCAAGATGCATATAAAATTTCCCTCTACTATTCACCTTTATGAACACAGGCATAAAGGTCTCATTCTACTTTTTGAGATGTTAATAAAAAGCAGGTTCATATTCTAAAAATTGTCAGAGCTGACCCTCCAATTCAGGTTTGCAATTTCTCAGCAAGCAATAAAGTAGGTCTTAAAACGGTCAAGTCAGCAAAGTCTTCCTCACATTTACTGGTGATAATGTCTGCCAATACTGAATATTAATAATATTAGCGTGACATATTTTTACTTTGTAGAGTGAAAATACTTTCTCGCAAGGAATTCCCAGGTCAGGAATTCGGCATTATGTGATGCCGACAGAAAATGGGTGGTGGTGTATAGTGAGCCAATTCTTGACCTCCTTACGCATGTAAGAATTTGGTCTTTGTTTTCAGTTGTCAGTGGGAGGGGGACCTCTGCTACCACAAGGTGGCACTTCATTTCATCAAGCCAAACAGCACATTTCAAAAACAGACTTTCTTTCAGTCACAAAATTCTTATTTGTTCCATTCTTTCTTCCTAGCAAAAGAATGGCAAAATCACAACAAACTTGTCCGTTGATAACGAAGTATAAACTTCTCCTCCACATCAAGAACTCTGAAAGGCACTTGTCTCTTGTAAGGTCTTTCTGAAGTGTCTCACCAAGAACTGCATTTACCAAACAAGAGCTGAAACAAGCAGCCTCCAGGGGCAGTGATTTATTTTCCTAAAACCAGCCTCAGAACACAGCCAGCCAGATGGCAGGTGGGCACCAGCTTGCCTCATTATCATTTCTTACCTGTCCAGTTCTTTGTAGGTTTCCAAAGTGAACATCAGGTATGAAGAGAACTGGCTGGGAATCCAGGTCAGCCATTGTTTTGAAGAAGGTGATATCACTCTTTTTTTGCAGAGGGAGTGCACTCAACTTCCCTTCAGCTGCTAGGAGGATCACAAAGCAACACGGTTACGAGAGGAGGCATGTTAAGTGTGATTTAGCCCCAAACTGAAAGGCTTGTCTTACTCACAGTTATTGCATGAGGCTTGGGACGCCTGGCCTTTGCCTTTCTTCCTGTTCTGCTTCCTCTCTTCGTCTCTGATTTTCCTTTCCGCTCCCTGTTGCAAAAAAAAGACAAACCACTTTAAAAAGATATTATCCGAAGAGGAACCACTGTGAGCTCTGTACCCTGTGATGCCTAGGACTACAGCAACAGACATCAGAAATGATGAAACAGAAGCTGGTTATCCCATCACAGATCATAGAACCATAGAATCATAGGCTGGCCTAGGCTGGAAGGGACCTTAGAGATCATCCAGTCCAACCTCTCTGTCATGGGCAGGGATGCCTCTCAACTAGATCAGGCTACTCAAGGCTCCATCCAACCTGGCCTTGAACACCTCCAGGGAGGGGGCAGCCACAACATCTCTGGGCAATTTATTCCAAAGTCTTGCCACCCTCGTACTGAAGAATTTCTTCCTAAGATCCAATCTAAATCTATTCTCCTTCAACTTAAACCCATTTCCCCTTGTCCTATCAGTGGACACTCTTGTAAAAAGTCCCTCCCCAGCTGTCCTGTAGGTTCCCTTCAGGTATTGGAAGGCAGCTATTAGGTCCCCCCAAAGTCTTCTCTTTTCAAGACTGAACAATCCCAGCTCCCGCAGCCTGTCTATTTGTCCAGATTGTTGGGAACACGCCAGCTTCGGATCGATACCTGCTGGCACATCCAGCAGCCTCCAGGGCTGGCGGCAGCAAGAGGAGATGGGATGGATGGCTCAGGCATCTGACAGTCTAGCAGGGCTGTTGCCACCACCACAGCTACCTCAAAGGGCGCCCCGAGCCCAGTGCCTCTGCGACAGACGGAGTGCTCAGGCCAAATTCTCTGCGTAGGTACTGACGTAAAACACCTGCAGGATTGCTATCATCTTAGATCATGTCTGTGCTATTCTTTTCCCTAAATTCTCCTCCACCCACCTCATCTGAGGGTGGCATTGCTCCACTGTGGCCAGCTTTGTAAAAGCCTTTGAGATTTGCCAGTGCAAGGCAGCTACACTGACAGCTTGCCAACAGTGCAAGGGCTCTTACAGAGAAACACAGGCATTTCAAACAGGGAGAAGCCCTCCAGAAATTGGAAAGCGATGTAGCACTGCCCTACTAGGCCTCAGGAACTCCTGGGAAG
This sequence comes from Apaloderma vittatum, assembly GCF_000703405.1. NCBI lineage: Eukaryota > Metazoa > Chordata > Aves > Trogoniformes > Trogonidae > Apaloderma > Apaloderma vittatum. Next base: position 2,498 of record NW_009693651.1, read on the forward strand.
TTGCAGGGTTCTGTTATGTAAATATACTCTCAACAAGTTTAGAAAATAAAACTTGTTATTGACATAAAAAGCAGCAACACCTTCTTTGAAGTTCTCCTAATTTACTTTATAAATAGGAATACTCACGTTGTAAAGGGTATTAAAGATCCATATGCTCCCAGACAGTCAGCATGCAAAGCTAAATATTTTTTCCAAATTAAAATTAGAAGTTTCTTTAAAAGAAAAGGGGGAGAGATGTAAGGAAAGCAAAAAATATCCTCTCAAGATGGCAAAATTCACACATGAGCCAATGAACAAACCTTGAAAAGAATGTAAGGAAAGATGTACCCCTGGCTGTGATCTATTGATAGATTTCCAGAGGGTGAGAGAGGTGGAGGAAGAAATGGCTCTTTAAAAAACAAAGGTATGTAACAGCAACATTGCCTCCAGACCCAGGTCCCAATCCAGTGGTCACTGACCTCAACCACAGAAGCCAAAGGATTCAGACTCGCACCATTATCAAAATCTTTTCTAGCGGTACATTTGTACCTTTAAAGGCTGCCTGTTCTTTGCCAGAAAGGAGCAAAAATATGCTGTGCATTTTTTTGCAGGAAAGCAGTAACTAAGAATTCAGATTTTTATACACAATAAAGAATATATATTCTGCTGATTTTGCTTTGATATTCTCTGTAACTAAGAACCTGGTAAAGCTTCAAAGCTTTGTCTTCATTCATTCAAGGCAAGATACCCCAAAGTCCTCAGTGCAATCTCTGAGCAGGGCATCCATCAGTGTTTATTTGTGCCACAGCCACTTCACAGATGTGGCAGGCGCCATGTCCCCCCG
>NW_009693651.1:3351-4568 GCF_000703405.1 Apaloderma vittatum
GCCCCCGCCCCCCCCCCAAAAAACCCCACTGAACTACCTACTACATGGCAGCACAAGGGCCAGCCAAGCCCTTGTTGTAGGTGCTGAGGCAATGGACCACAACAAGATTTTTGTGTATCAGAGCATTTTTGATGGTCAGTTTTCAAACTGAGCCTTCTGACACATATCTAATAAATCAGAGTTTGCATATCTCTTCAAGACAGAGAAAGAAAAAACCCTCTCATCGGTGGCTATAAATCAATTGAATGGGTTTTTAATTTTTTCATTGATGTCTGCTCTTCGTATAAATGCAACAAGTACTTCTGCTACTACCCTTAGCAAAACGCAGCCTGTGAATTTCAGCTGATTGAAAATATTTTTTTTCCAAGTCTTCCATTTACTTAAGATTATGTCTTGCATTCTAGCTCCAGCCTAGCAAAGCCCCTACCACTGTACAGACCTCTCCCATCCCCATTAGAAAGCTCATGTGTACACCCACTCCTAGTTCAAAGCCAAAGGGCTCCACATCTGTTAGGACAGACCCACAGACTTCAGCCGCCTTCTCTCTAAAGCTGAAGATTAATCAGCAGTTAGAGCTGCTCAATATTCTACGATAATAAGTTTTCTCTGCGATGACCCATACTGAAGACAAGAAGGCAGGAACTGCATACATTCCAAACAACATGTAGTTGTCCGGAGTAAAGAAAATGGGATTAATTTATTTGATTTTGGAACATCAGTATTTACCAAGTCAAATGCTTCTGCTTCTTCTCAGCAAAGCTACTCACATATAGAAAATTAAAATATCTCTGAATCCCCAGTTCCCTCATACACAGCGGCTAAAGCATCTTGCAAGATATATAAATATAAATAGGCCTGGTAGCAAGTTTCCCTGACAACCTACTTAAGGAATAAAGATTATATTCTCTCATCATAATGCAGCATCGCTGGTCTGCATACGATAAAAAGTCTGCAAGGGCGGAGAGAATTAACACTGAGAAAACAAGACATGCGCTGCAACAGTTGCTTTGAAGATTGCCTGCTGGAAAAGAAACATGGACATGGACAAAAGATTGGAGAAGGAATAGGAAGCAAGAACACAACTGCAATCTTTTCAGCCTCTATCTCCATATATTTATGTGACAAAGCACACACTGGATCTGAGTTGGTGTTGCTCTCAAGTTTATATGTAAATGAATTCTAAATTTAAGCAACTGCCTGAGTAAGTACTAATATAT